>NW_027199146.1:0-35297 GCF_038502225.1 Cherax quadricarinatus
ATGTCTGGATCCATTATGTACTTATATAATGATGAAGTACAATGTCTGGATCCATTATGTACTTATATAATGATGAAGTACAATGTCTGGATCCATTATGTACTTATATAATGATGAAGTACAATGTCTGGATCCATTATGTACAATGTCTGGATCTGTAATGATGAAGTACAATGTCTGGATCCATTATGTACCTCTGTAATGATGAAGTACAATGTCTGGATCCATTATGTACATTATGTACCTCTGTAATGATGAAGTACAATGTCTGGATCCATTATGTACTTATATAATGATGAAGTACAATGTCTGGATCCATTATGTACTTATATAATGATGAAGTACAATGTCTGGATCCATTATGTACTTATATAATGATGAAGTACAATGTCTGGATCCATTATGTACTTATATAATGATGAAGTACAATGTCTGGATCCATTATGTACCTCTGTAATGATGAAGTACAATGTCTGGATCCATTATGTACCTCTGTAATGATGAAGTACAATGTCTGGATCCATTATGTACTTATGTAATGATGAAGTACAATGTCTGGATCCATTATGTACTTATATAATGATGAAGTACAATGTCTGGATCCATTATGTACTTATGTAATGATGAAGTACAATGTCTGGATCCATTATGTACTTATGTAATGATGAAGTACAATGTCTGGATCCATTATGTACTTATGTAATGATGAAGTACAATGTCTGGATCCATTATGTACTTATGTAATGATGAAGTACAATGTCTGGATCCATTATGTACTTATATAATGATGAAGTACAATGTCTGGATCCATTATGTACTTATGTAATGATGAAGTACAATGTCTGGATCCATTATGTACTTATATAATGATGAAGTACAATGTCTGGATCCATTATGTACTTATGTAATGATGAAGTACAATGTCTGGATCCATTATGTACTTATATAATGATGAAGTACAATGTCTGGATCCATTATGTACTTATATAATGATGAAGTACAATGTCTGGATCCATTATGTACTTATATAATGATGAAGTACAATGTCTGGATCCATTATGTACCTCTGTAATGATGAAGTACAATGTCTGGATCCATTATGTACTTATATAATGATGAAGTACAATGTCTGGATCCATTATGTACTTCTATAATGATGAAGTACAATGTCTGGATCCATTATGTACCTCTGTAATGATGAAGTACAATGTCTGGATCCATTATGTACTTATATAATGATGAAGTACAATGTCTGGATCCATTATGTACTTATGTAATGATGAAGTACAATGTCTGGATCCATTATGTACCTCTGTAATGATGAAGTACAATGTCTGGATCCATTATGTACTTATATAATGATGAAGTACAATGTCTGGATCCATTATGTACTTATATAATGATGAAGTACAATGTCTGGATCCATTATGTACCTCTGTAATGATGAAGTACAATGTCTGGATCCATTATGTACTTATGTAATGATGAAGTACAATGTCTGGATCCATTATGTACTTATATAATGATGAAGTACAATGTCTGGATCCATTATGTACCTGGATCATTATGTACTTATATAATGATGAAGTACAATGTCTGGATCCATTATGTACTTATAATGATGAAGTACAATGTCTGGATCCATTATGTACCTCTGTAATGATGAAGTACAATGTCTGGATCCATTATGTACCTCTGTAATGATGAAGTACAATGTCTGGATCCATTATGTACTTATATAATGATGAAGTACAATGTCTGGATCCATTATGTACTTATATAATGATGAAGTACAATGTCTGGATCCATTATGTACTTATATAATGATGAAGTACAATGTCTGGATCCATTATGTACTTATATAATGATGAAGTACAATGTCTGGATCCATTATGTACTTATGTAATGATGAAGTACAATGTCTGGATCCATTATGTACTTATATAATGATGAAGTACAATGTCTGGATCCATTATGTACCTCTGTAATGATGAAGTACAATGTCTGGATCCATTATGTACCTCTGTAATGATGAAGTACAATGTCTGGATCCATTATGTACTTATGTAATGATGAAGTACAATGTCTGGATCCATTATGTACTTATATAATGATGAAGTACAATGTCTGGATCCATTATGTACTTATATAATGATGAAGTACAATGTCTGGATCCATTATGTACTTATGTAATGATGAAGTACAATGTCTGGATCCATTATGTACTTATGTAATGATGAAGTACAATGTCTGGATCCATTATGTACTTATATAATGATGAAGTACAATGTCTGGATCCATTATGTACTTATGTAATGATGAAGTACAATGTCTGGATCCATTATGTACTTATATAATGATGAAGTACAATGTCTGGATCCTGTAATGATTATGTACTTATATAATGATGAAGTACAATGTCTGGATCCATTATGTACCTCTGTAATGATGAAGTACAATGTCTGGATCCATTATGTACTTATATAATGATGAAGTACAATGTCTGGATCCATTATGTACTTATATAATGATGAAGTACAATGTCTGGATCCATTATGTACCTCTGTAATGATGAAGTACAATGTCTGGATCCATTATGTACCTCTGTAATGATGAAGTACAATGTCTGGATCCATTATGTACTTATGTAATGATGAAGTACAATGTCTGGATCCATTATGTACTTATATAATGATGAAGTACAATGTCTGGATCCATTATGTACTTATATAATGATGAAGTACAATGTCTGGATCCATTATGTACTTATATAATGATGAAGTACAATGTCTGGATCCATTATGTACTTATATAATGATGAAGTACAATGTCTGGATCCATTATGTACTTATATAATGATGAAGTACAATGTCTGGATCCATTATGTACTTATATAATGATGAAGTACAATGTCTGGATCCATTATGTACTTATATAATGATGAAGTACAATGTCTGGATCCATTATGTACTTATATAATGATGAAGTACAATGTCTGGATCCATTATGTACCTCTGTAATGATGAAGTACAATGTCTGGATCCATTATGTACTTATATAATGATGAAGTACAATGTCTGGATCCATTATGTACCTCTGTAATGATGAAGTACAATGTCTGGATCCATTATGTACTTATATAATGATGAAGTACAATGTCTGGATCCATTATGTACTTATATAATGATGAAGTACAATGTCTGGATCCATTATGTACTTATATAATGATGAAGTACAATGTCTGGATCCATTATGTACTTATATAATGATGAAGTACAATGTCTGGATCCATTATGTACTTATATAATGATGAAGTACAATGTCTGGATCCATTATGTACCTCTGTAATGATGAAGTACAATGTCTGGATCCATTATGTACTTATATAATGATGAAGTACAATGTCTGGATCCATTATGTACCTCTGTAATGATGAAGTACAATGTCTGGATCCATTATGTACTTATATAATGATGAAGTACAATGTCTGGATCCATTATGTACTTATATAATGATGAAGTACAATGTCTGGATCCATTATGTACCTCTGTAATGATGAAGTACAATGTCTGGATCCATTATGTACTTATATAATGATGAAGTACAATGTCTGGATCCATTATGTACTTATATAATGATGAAGTACAATGTCTGGATCCATTATGTACTTATATAATGATGAAGTACAATGTCTGGATCCATTATGTACTTATATAATGATGAAGTACAATGTCTGGATCCATTATGTACTTATATAATGATGAAGTACAATGTCTGGATCCATTATGTACTTATATAATGATGAAGTACAATGTCTGGATCCATTATGTACTTATATAATGATGAAGTACAATGTCTGGATCCATTATGTACTTATGTAATGATGAAGTACAATGTCTGGATCCATTATGTACTTATATAATGATGAAGTACAATGTCTGGATGAAGTACAATGTCTGGATCCATTATGTATCCATTATGTACCTCTGTAATGATGAAGTACAATGTCTGGATCCATTATGTACCTGGATGTAATGATGAAGTACAATGTCTGGATCCATTATGTACTTATGTAATGATGAAGTACAATGTCTGGATCCATTATGTACTTATATAATGATGAAGTACAATGTCTGGATCCATTATGTATCCATGAAGTACAATGTATCCATTATGTAATGATGAAGTACAATGTCTGGATCCATTATGTACTTATATAATGATGAAGTACAATGTCTGGATCCATTATGTACCTCTGTAATGATGAAGTACAATGTCTGGATCCATTATGTACTTATATAATGATGAAGTACAATGTCTGGATCCATTATGTACTTATATAATGATGAAGTACAATGTCTGGATCCATTATGTACTTATGTAATGATGAAGTACAATGTCTGGATCCATTATGTACTTATATAATGATGAAGTACAATGTCTGGATCCATTATGTACTTATATAATGATGAAGTACAATGTCTGGATCCATTATGTACTTATGTAATGATGAAGTACAATGTCTGGATCCATTATGTACTTATGTAATGATGAAGTACAATGTCTGGATCCATTATGTACTTATATAATGATGAAGTACAATGTCTGGATCCATTATGTACCTCTGTAATGATGAAGTACAATGTCTGGATCCATTATGTACTTATATAATGATGAAGTACAATGTCTGGATCCATTATGTACTTATATAATGATGAAGTACAATGTCTGGATCCATTATGTACTTATATAATGATGAAGTACAATGGCTGGATCCATTATGTACCTCTGTAATGATGAAGTACAATGGCTGGATCCATTATGTACCTCTGTAATGATGAAGTACAATGGCTGGATCCATTATGTACCTCTGTAATGATGAAGTACAATGGCTGGATCCATTATGTACCTCTGTAATGATGAAGTACAATGTCTGGATCCATTATGTACTTATATAATGATGAAGTACAATGTCTGGATCCATTATGTACCTCTGTAATGATGAAGTACAATGTCTGGATCCATTATGTACTTATATAATGATGAAGTACAATGTCTGGATCCATTATGTACTTATATAATGATGAAGTACAATGTCTGGATCCATTATGTACCTCTGTAATGATGAAGTACAATGTCTGGATCCATTATGTACTTATATAATGATGAAGTACAATGTCTGGATCCATTATGTACTTATGTAATGATGAAGTACAATGTCTGGATCCATTATGTACTTATGTAATGATGAAGTACAATGTCTGGATCCATTATGTACTTATATAATGATGAAGTACAATGTTTGGATTCATTATGTACTTATGTAATGATGAAGTACAATGTCTGGATCCATTATGCACTTATATAATGATGAAGTACAATGTCTGGATCCATTATGTACTTATACAATGATGAAGTACAATGTCTGGATCCATTATGTACTCTTGTAATGATGAAGTACAATGTCTGGATCCATTATGTACTTATATAATGATGAAGTACAATGTCTGGATCCATTATGTACTTATATAATGATGAAGTACAATGTCTGGATCCATTATGTACTTATATAATGATGAAGTACAATGTCTGGATCCATTATGTACTTATATAATGATGAAGTACAATGTCTGGATCCATTATGTACTTATATAATGATGAAGTACAATGTCTGGATCCATTATGTACTTATATAATGATGAAGTACAATGTCTGGATCCATTATGTACTTATATAATGATGAAGTACAATGTCTGGATCCATTATGTACCTCTGTAATGATGAAGTACAATGTCTGGATCCATTATGTACTTATATAATGATGAAGTACAATGTCTGGATCCATTATGTACTTATATAATGATGAAGTACAATGTCTGGATCCATTATGTACCTCTGTAATGATGAAGTACAATGTCTGGATCCATTATGTACTTATATAATGATGAAGTACAATGTCTGGATCCATTATGTACTTATATAATGATGAAGTACAATGTCTGGATCCATTATGTACTTATGTAATGATGAAGTACAATGTCTGGATCCATTATGTACCTCTCTAATGATGAAGTACAATGTCTGGATCCATTATGTACTTATGTAATGATGAAGTACAATGTCTGGATCCATTATGTACTTATATAATGATGAAGTACAATGTCTGGATCCATTATGTACTTATGTAATGATGAAGTACAATGTCTGGATCCATTATGTACTTATATAATGATGAAGTACAATGTCTGGATCCATTATGTACCTCTGTAATGATGAAGTACAATGTCTGGATCCATTATGTACTTATATAATGATGAAGTACAATGTCTGGATCCATTATGTACCTCTGTAATGATGAAGTACAATGGCTGGATCCATTATGTACCTCTGTAATGATGAAGTACAATGGCTGGATCCATTATGTACCTCTGTAATGATGAAGTACAATGTCTGGATCCATTATGTACTTATATAATGATGAAGTACAATGTCTGGATCCATTATGTACCTCTGTAATGATGAAGTACAATGTCTGGATCCATTATGTACTTATATAATGATGAAGTACAATGTCTGGATCCATTATGTACCTCTGTAATGATGAAGTACATTGGCTGGATCCATTATGTACCTCTGTAATGATGAAGTACAATGTCTGGATCCATTATGTACTTATATAATGATGAAGTACAATGTCTGGATCCATTATGTACTTATACAATGATGAAGTACAATGTATGGATCCATTATGTACTTATATAATGATGAAGTACAATGTCTGGATCCATTATGTACTTATGTAATGATGAAGTACAATGTCTGGATCCATTATGTACCTCTGTAATGATGAAGTACAATGTCTGGATCCATTATGTACTTATGTAATGATGAAGTACAATGTCTGGATCCATTATGTACTTATATAATGATGAAGTACAATGTCTGGATCCATTATGTACCTCTGTAATGATGAAGTACAATGTCTGGATCCATTATGTACTTATGTAATGATGAAGTACAATGTCTGGATCCATTATGTACTTATATAATGATGAAGTACAATGTCTGGATCCATTATGTACTTATGTAATGATGAAGTACAATGTCTGGATCCATTATGTACTTATATAATGATGAAGTACAATGTCTGGATCCATTATGTACTTATGTAATGATGAAGTACAATGTCTGGATCCATTATGTACTTATGTAATGATGAAGTACAATGTCTGGATCCATTATGTACTTATATAATGATGAAGTACAATGTCTGGATCCATTATGTACTTATATAATGATGAAGTACAATGTCTGGATCCATTATGTACTTATGTAATGATGAAGTACAATGTCTGGATCATTATGTACCTCTGTAATGATGAAGTACAATGTCTGGATCCATTATGTACTTATATAATGATGAAGTACAATGTCTGGATCCATTATGTACTTATGTAATGATGAAGTACAATGTCTGGATCCATTATGTACCTCTGTAATGATGAAGTACATTGTCTGGATCCATTATGTACTTATATAATGATGAAGTACAATGTCTGGATCCATTATGTACTTATACAATGATGAAGTACAATGTCTGGATCCATTATGTACTTATATAATGATGAAGTACAATGGCTGGATCCGTTATGTACCTCTGTAATGATGAAGTACAATGGCTGGATCCATTATGTACCTCTGTAATGATGAAGTACAATGGCTGGATCCATTATGTACCTCTGTAATGATGAAGTACAATGGCTGGATCCATTATGTACCTCTGTAATGATGAAGTACAATGTCTGGATCCATTATGTACTTATATAATGATGAAGTACAATGTCTGGATCCATTATGTACCTCTGTAATGATGAAGTACAATGGCTGGATCCATTATGTACCTCTGTAATGATGAAGTACAATGGCTGGATCCATTATGTACTTATATAATGATGAAGTACAATGTATGGATCCATTATGTACTTATATAATGATGAAGTACAATGTCTGGATCATTATGTACCTCTGTAATGATGAAGTACAATGTCTGGATCCATTATGTACTTATGTAATGATGAAGTACAATGTCTGGATCCATTATGTACCTCTGTAATGATGAAGTACAATGTCTGGATCCATTATGTACTTATGTAATGATGAAGTACAATGTCTGGATCTATTATGTACCTCTGTAATGATGAAGTACAATGTCTGGATCATTATGTACCTCTGTAATGATGAAGTACAATGTCTGGATCCATTATGTACCTCTGTAATGATGAAGTACAATGTCTGGATCCATTATGTACTTATGTAATGATGAAGTACAATGTCTGGATCTATTATGTACCTCTGTAATGATGAAGTACAATGTCTGGATCATTATGTACCTCTGTAATGATGAAGTACAATGTCTGGATCCATTATGTACCTCTGTAATGATGAAGTACAATGTCTGGATCTATTATGTACCTCTGTAATGATGAAGTACAATGTCTGGATCATTATGTACCTCTGTAATGATGAAGTACAATGTCTGGATCCATTATGTACTTATATAATGATGAAGTACAATGTCTGGATCCATTATGTACTTATATAATGATGAAGTACAATGTCTGGATCCATTATGTACTTATATAATGATGAAGTACAATGGCTGGATCCATTATGTACTTATATAATGATGAAGTACAATGTCTGGATCCATTATGTACTTATATAATGATGAAGTACAATGTCTGGATCCATTATGTACCTCTGTAATGATGAAGTACAATGTCTGGATCCATTATGTACTTATATAATGATGAAGTACAATGTCTGGATCCATTATGTACCTCTATAATGATGAAGTACAATGTCTGGATCCATTATGTACCTCTGTAATGATGAAGTACAATGTCTGGATCCATTATGTACTTATATAATGATGAAGTACAATGTCTGGATCCATTATGTACCTCTGTAATGATGAAGTACAATGTCTGGATCCATTATGTACCTCTGTAATGATGAAGTACAATGTCTGGATCCATTATGTACTTATATAATGATGAAGTACAATGTCTGGATCCATTATGTACTTATATAATGATGAAGTACAATGTCTGGATCCATTATGTACTTATATAATGATGAAGTACAATGTCTGGATCCATTATGTACTTATATAATGATGAAGTACAATGTCTGGATCCATTATGTACTTATATAATGATGAAGTACAATGTCTGGATCCATTATGTACTTATATAATGATGAAGTACAATGTCTGGATCCATTATGTACTTATATAATGATGAAGTACAATGTCTGGATCCATTATGTACCTCTGTAATGATGAAGTACAATGTCTGGATCCATTATGTACTTATGTAATGATGAAGTACAATGTCTGGATCCATTATGTACCTCTGTAATGATGAAGTACAATGTCTGGATCCATTATGTACTTATGTAATGATGAAGTACAATGTCTGGATCCATTATGTACCTCTGTAATATTGAGGTACAGTTCCTGGACCCATTATGTACCTCTGTAATATTGAGGTACAGTTCCTGGACCCATTATGTACCTCTGTAATATTGAGGTACAGTTCCTGGACCCATTATGTACCTCTGTAATATTGAGGTACAGTTCCTGGACCCATTATGTACCTCTGTAATATTGAGGTACAGTTCCTGGACCCATTATGTACCTCTGTAATATTGAGGTACAGTTCCTGGACCCATTATGTACCTCTGTAATATTGAGGTACAGTTCCTGGACCCATTATGTACCTCTGTAATATTGAGGTACAGTTCCTGGACCCATTATGTACCTCTGTAATATTGAGGTACAGTTCCTGGACCCATTATGTACCTCTGTAATATTGAGGTACAGTTCCTGGACCCATTATGTACCTCTGTAATATTGAGGTACAGTTCCTGGACCCATTATGTACCTCTGTAATATTGAGGTACAGTTCCTGGACCCATTATGTACCTCTGTAATATTGAGGTACAGTTCCTGGACCCATTATGTACCTCTGTAATATTGAGGTACAGTTCCTGGACCCATTATGTACCTCTGTAATATTGAGGTACAGTTCCTGGACCCATTATGTACCTCTGTAATATTGAGGTACAGTTCCTGGACCCATTATGTACCTCTGTAATATTGAGGTACAGTTCCTGGACCCATTATGTACCTCTGTAATATTGAGGTACAGTTCCTGGACCCATTATGTACCTCTCCTGGAGTTTACCTGGAGAGGGTTTCGGGAGTCAACGCCCCCGCGGCCTGGTCTGAGACCAGGCCTCATGGTGGATCAGGGTATGATCAGCCAGGCTGTTACTGCTGGCCGCACGCAAGCTGACGTACGAACCACAGCCCGGTTGGTCAGGTACTGACTTTAGGTGCCTGTCCAGTGCCTTCTTGAAGACAGCCAGGGGTCTATTGGTAATCCCCCTTATGTATGCTGGGAGGCAATTGAACAGTCTTGGGCCCCGGACACTTATTGTGTTGTCTCTCAGTGTACTCGTGGCGCCCCTGCTTTTCATCGGGGGAATGTTGCATCTCCTGCCGAGTCTTTTGCTTTCATAGGGAGTGATTTTCGTGTGCAGGTTTGGTACCAATCCCTCCAGGACCTTCCAAGTGTATATTATCATGTATCTCTCTCGCCTGCGTTCGAGGGAATACAGATCAAGGACCTTCAACCGTTCCCAGTAGTTTAGGTGCCTTATCGTACTTATGTGTGCCGTGAAAGTTCTTTGTACACTCTCCAGGTCTGCAATGTCGCCAGCCTTGAAGGGGGCCGTTAGTGTACAGCAGTATTCCAGCCTAGAGAGCACAAGCGATTTGAAGAGAATCATCATGGGCTTGGCGTCCCTAGTTTTGAAGGTTCTCATTATCCATCCTATCATTTTCCTAGCAGATGAGGTAGATACATTGTTGTGGTCTTTGAAGGCGAGATCCTCTGACATTATCACTCCCAGGTCCTTCACATTACTTTTCCGCTCTATTGTATGGTTAGAATTTGTCGTATACCCTGACACATTTTTAATTTCTTCAAGTTTTCCATATCTGAGTAGTTGAAATTTCTCCTCGTTGAACTTCATATTGTTTTGAGTGGCCCATTCGAAGATTTGGTTGATGTCCGCTTGGAGTCTCGCGGTGTCTTCGATGGAGGTCACTGCCATGGTGATCCGGGTGTCATCCGCAAAGGAAGACACGGAGCTATGGCTTACATCTCTGTCTATGTCAGAAATGAGGATGAGGAATAGAATGGGAGCGAGTACTGTGCCTTGTGGAACAGAGCTTTTTACCGTGGCTGCCTGGGACTTTACTCTGTTTACTATTACTCTTTGTGTTCTATTTGTCAGGAAGTTGTAGATCCATCTACCAACTTTTCCCGTTATTCCTTTATCACGCATTTTGTGTGCTATTACACCATGGTCACACTTGTCGAAAGCTTTTGCAAAGTCTGTGTATACTACATCTGTATTTTGTTTATCCTCTACAGCATCCAGGACCTTGTCATAGTGGTCCAGTAGCTGGGACAGGCAGGAGCGACCTGCTCTAAACCCGTGTTGCCCTGGGTTGTGTAACTGATGGGTATCTAGGTGGTTGGCGATCTTGCTTCTTAGAACCCTCTCAAAGATTTTTATGATATGGGATGTTAGTGCTATCGGTCTGTAGTTCTTTGCAATTGCTTTACTGCCACCTTTGTGGAGTGGGGCTATGTCTGTTGTTTTTAGTGTGTGTGGGATGACCCCTGTGTCCATGCTCCCTCTCCATAAAATGCTGAAGGCACGCGATAGGGGCTTCTTGCAGTTCTTGATGAACACGGAGTTCCACGAGTCTGGGCCTGGGGCAGAGTGCATGGGCATGTCATTAATTGCCTCTTCAAAGTCTTGTGGAGTTACAATATTAACTGAGATTTTTGGAATGACCAAGTTTTGGGTTTCGTTCATAAAGAATTCATTTGGATTGACGACCCTTACAGTAGGCAGTGGATCGCTGAACACTGAGTCAAATTGGGACTTTAGTATCTCACTCATTTCTTGGCTATCATCTGTTTAGGTCCCATCCCGCCTAAGCAGGGGCCCAATACTGGATGTTGTTTTTCCCTTAGATTTGGCATAAGAGAAGAAGTATTTTTTTTTTCAATTTCCTTTATGGCTTTTATTTTTTCAAGGCAGATGTTCAGGTCTGTTAAGCATACCTTCCCAGCTTGTTTCATTTAGGACATGGTTTATTTGGTCCCATTGTATGTTTTTGTTAGTGAAATTGAATTTTGTGAAGAGACCTTCATGACTGCTCACATTTTGCTAGTCTGGAGACCTGTGCATACATGTCTGTACCTCTATTATGTTGTGATCTGAGTGAATTGTCTTTGATACAGTTATATTACGTATCAGATCATCATTGTTAGTGAAGATGAGGTCCAGCGTATTTTCTAGTTTTGGAGGCTCTACTATTTGCTGGTTTAGGTGAATTTGTTGTAGAGATTTAGTAGTTCGTGTGTGTGTGAATTTTCATCTGAGCTGCTTCCCAGGGTGAGCTCTGCTAAAATATTGCTATACTCCTCCATTTTAGGTGTCTCAGGTTGAAATCTCCTAGTAGTAAGATGTTTGGGGCAGGAGTTGGGAGATTTTCCAGACAGTGGTCAATTTTCTCAAGCTGCTCCTGGAATTGCTGGGAAGTTGCATCTGGAGGCTTGTATACTACCACAATGACAAGGTTTTGGTTTTCGATCTTTACCGCCAAAACTTCAACTACATCATTTGAAGTGTTTAGTAGTTCTGTGCAAATGACCGACTCAGTGACATACAGGCCAAAATCCCCCTTGTTGCCTGTTTAGTCTGTCGCACTGGAATAGGTTATAACCTGGGATCCATATTTCGTTGTCATAATGGTCCTTTATGTGGGTCTCTGTGAATTGTAGCATTTTCTTTCGTGGATTAATGAGTGAAACATTTCTGGGTGAAATAAGTTGCAAGAAATGAAGTTGCACTCTCCTGTTGTCATGTGGATGCAGCATTTTTTGGGATGGTCAAAGGTGCATGCCCCACCTGTTTTACCAGATATACCATGCCTGCAGATACCCAAGGCATAATATTTACATAGATTGCACTTCTGTTTGCTGGGGTTAATTGTAGCTTCTCTCAATTCTGCATCTGGCATAGTAGTAATTTTGAACAGAAATCCAAACTTGTCATTGAGATTCTGGTAGATTTCTTTTCTTTTCACCAATTATGTAATCAGTGAGTCCAGAATGACGAAGTATGTAGCTGTCTTACATTTCTGCCTTAGTAGCAACACAATTTCATTGTCTGGCTCTTTAAAATTGCGTTTCCTCTTCCTTGACCGCTGATGATCAGCCCGGTAACTGTAGTCTTTCACCAACAGTTTAGCTTTCTCTTCAAACATTTCAAAAGCTTCATCATTGTTAAGTGAGCTTACAAATTCCACTAAGCCTGCATAGAGGTTAGCACAAGTAGCCATTTCAATTTCAATTTTCTGAAGAGTCTTGTTCGTGGCATTTAACCGTTCCAGTATACAGTCCCAAAGCACACAAAGTAAGGCCAATTCAAAATCTTCCAATTTTGATGCTAAGCTGGCTGCTTCGCTTCTTGTAGTTGCTGTCTGGTCTTCATCCTCTGCTATTTGGATCAAAGCAGAACGTATTTCAGCAAAGCTGTCTTTCAAAGCATGTGTTGCATCATGCTGCGCTGACCACCTTGTTGTTGATAATGATTTGATGACATCTCCATGAATGGTTGACTTGAGTATACTCCACCGATGCGTTGAAGCAGAGAAAAAATTATAGAGTGCTTGTAAAAGTCCAAAAAATGAAACTGCAGCGACACAACACTCCGCAGCACATGACCCAACAAGATTAAGAGAATGTGCTGAGCAGGGCACATATTCAGCAAGTGGGTTGATTTGCTTGATATGGGCTTGCAATCCATTATATTTACCCGACATGTTACTTGCATTGTCGTAGCTCTGGCCACGCAATCCATAATAGAGAGATCATGTTCAAGCAGAGTATCCAGTACTACATTCATCATTGTTTCTCCATCATGGCCTGAAAGAGGAATGAATTTTATAAAGCGCTCTACAGGCTTACCACTGGAGTCGACAAAGCGAACAATGAATGTCAATTGATCTGTATGTGAAATATCTGGTGTTGAATCTACACTTATTGCAAAGTATTTTGCAGTTTTCACAGCTGCTATGATGTTATTGAGGACCTTCTTAGTCATCAGTTCAATAAATTCATTGCATATAGTAGATGACATGTAAGATACAGTGCCTCTTCCTGCATTCCCAAGGCGTGACACATGATTTGCTAAGAATGGATCGAATTGTGCTAACAGTTCTATGCTCCCTAGGAAATTGCCATTATTTTCCGAACCAAAAACCTCATTTTCTCCACGGAAAGCAAGTCCTCTTAGAGCTAAGAATTTTACAACAGCAACAACTCTTTCTAGAACTTTTCTCCAATAAGTGCACTCTTTTTCAGTTTGATTTTCCAAATGAGAATCCAATAAGCCTTTTTTCTGTGCACGAAATACACTGGCTAAAATGCAGCTCCAGTGAGTGGTGCTGTTTTCATGTTCCTCGAAACGCTTGGAATTTTTCCAGTCATTGAACCCCTGTTTGAAGGTATTTTCTTTTGTAGAAAATAGCTTGCATGCTGAACAGTACACTTTTCCTGAGCTTTCAGAGTATACCATCCATGAACTTTTCACAGTTTCTGAATTTGCAAGCTTCCTATAAAACATAGATGACTTTAAACAACGACGACTTCCATCATCATAAATCCTTGCTGATTTCAAAAAGTCAATGTTCAGAGTTTGACTGAAGCTTTCTGCAATGAAAGTATTACGTAGAGAATCTGGGATTACATTTGGCCATGAGGCAGGATCTTTCAAGACAAATCCTGTGGATGAAATGTCCGTTGAGACATTGAGAGGAGACACAAAAGAAGTAGATGCTGCCTGAGAAATAATGGAGGGAGGGCTTCCTGTATGATCTGACGTATCTGCAGATTCAACTGTACTGGTAACATCAGAAACTGTTTTCGTGAGCAGGTCTATAGAACAAAAGTTAGAGATAAGATAGGTCCCCTTAAAGATAACTATGGGCACCTTACTGACAAAGAGAATGAAATGTGCTCGATTTTTAATAATTATTTTCTCTCAGTTTTTACACAGGAAGACACTAACAATATTCCAGTAATTAATTTTTATAGAGGGCTAGAAGAAGATAAATTATGTAACATCATAGTCACTAGTGAAATGGTTGTGAAGCAGATAGACAGACTGAAGCAAAATAAGTCGCCGGGTCCTGATGAGGTTTTTTCAAGGGTTCTTAAGGAATGCAAAATGGAACTCTGTGAACCATTAACTAATATTTTTAATTTATCTCTTCAAACAAGTGTAGTGTCTGATATGTGGAAGATGGCTAATGTAATTCCTATTTTTAAAACAGGGGACAAGTCGTTACCGTCAAATTACCGCCCAATAAGCCTGACCTCAATTGTAGGCAAATTACTAGAGTCAATTATAGCTGAGATTATAAGAAGCCATCTCGATAAGCATAGCTTGATTAATGATACTCAGCATGGATTCACAAGAGGCCGGTCTTGTCTAACTAATTTATTAACTTTCTTCAGTAAAGCTTTTGAGGCTGTTGACCACGATAAAGAATTTGATATTATTTACTTAGATTTTAGTAAGGCTTTTGATAGAGTTCCGCACCATAGACTGTTAAAGAAAGTGGCAGCTCATGGCATTGGGGGAAAAGTGCTCTCGTGGATCGAGTCATGGCTCACTGACAGGAAGCAGAGAGTGTCCATAAATGGGGTTAAACCCGAGTGGGGATCTGTAACAAGTGGCGTTCCACAGGGATCAGTCTTGGGCCCGTTGTTGTTTATAATATATATCAATGATCTTGATGAAGGAATTACTAGTGATATGAGCAAATTCGCCGATGACACAAAGATAGGTAGGATAATTGATTCAAACGTAGATGTTATGGAACTTCAGGAGGATTTAAACAAACTCTATTCTTGAACATTAAAATGGTATAAAATACCGACAGGTTGTTACTATATAAGCGCCAGGCTCCTTTCTTCTGCTTCAGAATCTCCACGACTACGGTGCTGTTCGCACCTACTCCTAGGTTGAGGGACTGATTACCTCATCTTCTGTACATAGTTCTACTGTCTTCAAGTTATGTCCTAGAATTTGTATTGATAAAGCCACTGGATGGCGAAACGTCTACAATAAAGATACCCAGATGTTGCACATGTGTCTTAATCTCATCACTAAGGTTGTTAGGTAAGACACATATGCAACAGTTAGGTATCTTTATTTCGAAACGTTTCGCCTACACAGTAGGCTTCTTCAGCCGAGTACAGAAAAGTTGATAGAAGCAGAAAATACTTGAAGACGATGTAATCAGTCCATCACCCTTAAAGTTTTGAGGTGGTCAGTCCCTCAGTCTGGAGAAGAGCATTGTTCCATAGAATGAAACAATGGAACAATGCTCTTCTCCAGACTGAGGGACTGACCACCTCAAAACTTTAAGGGTGATGGACTGATTACATCGTCTTCAAGTATTTTCTGCTTCTATCAACTTTTCTGTACTCGACTGAAGAAGCCTACTGTGTAGGCGAAACGTTTCGAAATAAAGATACCTAACTGTTGCATATGTGTCTTACCTAACAAACTCTATTCTTGGTCAGAAAAGTGGCAGATGCAGTTCAATGTAGATAAATGCAAGGTTCTGAAGCTCGGGAGTGTCCATAACCCTAGCACTTATAAGTTAAATAATGTAGAACTTAGCCATACAGATTGCAAAAAGGACTTGGGGGTTATGGTGAGCAGGAACCTTAAACCAAGACAGCAATGCCTAAGCGTACGTAATAAGGCAAATAGATTACTGGGATTTATATCAAGAAGTGTAAGCAACAGAAGTCCAGAGGTCATACTGCAGCTTTATACATCATTAGTAAGGCCTCACCTAGATTATGCAGCTCAGTTCTGGTCTCAATATTACAGAATGGACATAAATTCGTTAGAAAACATTCAGCGTAGGATGACTAAATTAATACATAGCATTAGAAATCTTCCTTATGAAGAAAGATTGAAGACTCTTAAGTTACATTCACTTGTTAGACGAAGAATGAGGGGAGACCTGATCGAAGTGTAGAAGTTGAAGATAGGTATTAATAAAGGGGATATTTACAAGGTCTTGAGGATATCTCTCCAAGAGAGAACCCGCAGTAATGGATTTAAATTAGATAAGTTTAGATTTAGAAAGGACATAGGAAAGTATTGGTTTGGAAATAGGGTAGTTGATGAGTGGAACAGTCTACCTAGTTGGGTTATTGAGGCTAGGACTTTGGGTACTTTCAAATTTAGAAAAAGGCACAATACCGTGACTGGAACGATACACAAATAACCCGCACATAAAAGACAGAAGCTTACGACGACGTTTCGGTCCGACTTGGACCATTGACAAAGTCACACTAACAGAGGTGGAGCAGGACGGCTATATATAGGCAGGAAGAGGTGGAGGTAGTAGTAGTGGTAGTAGTAGTAGTAGTAGTAGTACAAGAATTGTATATAATACCGACAGGATGAAATGACACATGCACAACACCCGGGCATCCCCACCGTAGACGTTTCGCCATCCAGCCAGCCACTGGATGGCGAAACGTCCACAACAAAGACAACCAGACGCCGCACATGTGTCTAATTTCATCAGTAGATGTAGTAGAAGAAGAAGAGGTAGTAGTAGTGGTAGTGGTAGAAGTGGGAAATAAGGAAGACGAGCCAGTCAAATACAAAGGAAGGGGAGCACTGCAAGAGAGCTAGAAACCCACAGAGGGAGAGCAAGCGCACCGAGGTGCGTGAAAGGGGAAGTGGTGAAATAAAATAAAGAAGGAACAGAAACACGAGACAGGAGAGAGAAAGACAACCCAGAGGAGAAAAGGAGAGAGGAAAGGGGAAGAGGAAGAAGAAAAAGAAGAAGAAGAAGAAAAAAAAATGAGGATTCAGGTTAAGTCACGGGTGTTCTGAAGTTTGGAGCATTTTACAATGTAGTGGGAGAGGAAGGCATCTACAGAGACGAAGCCAGGGCTAAGGTTCATACAAGGAAAGTTGTGTATAAGAGAGGATTCAACTAAACGGCGACTGTTCGAGTTGGAAGTAGGGAAGACAGTTTTAGCAGAAGACCAGTCAATAGGATGGCTATGATCTCTGACGTGACAGAAAAGAGCATTGTTAGTGTCGGCAAGCCTAACACTATTTTTGTGCTCCCTAAGTCTGTCAGAAAGAGATCGACCAGTTTCTCCAAAGTATTGAAGAGGACAGGAGGAGCAAGAAATAGAGTAGACACCAGGAACATCTGTAGAGGGAGGAGAGGTATGAACGAGATTAGTGCGAAGAGTGTTAGTCTGGCGGAAGGTAAGCTTGATGTCTAAGGGACGGAGAGAATTGTTGAGATTAGAAAGACCGGAAATGTAGGGAAGGCAGAGGATAGAAGAGTTCCCATGAGTAGAGAGTTTGGGAGAGAAGAAATTGCGTTTAGCACGTGAGAGGGCAGAGTCTATGAAATGGGAAGGGTAGCCAAGACGGGAGAACGAATTATAAAGAGTGGAAATTTCTGCTGGAAGGAACTGAGGATCACAGATGCGGAGGGCACGGAGAAAGAGGGAGATAAGAACACTTTTCTTGACAGGGGAAGCATGATAGGAAAAGTAGTGAATGTACATGCCACTGTGCATAGGTTTACGGTAAACGGAAAAGGAAAAACCTGTATCTGAGCGGTGGACATGGACATCAAGGAAAGGAAGTAAGGAATTAGATTCCCATTCAGCTTTAAACTTAATGGAAGGGGCAAGATTGTTAAGAGCTTCAAGAAAAGGTTGGAAGAGACTGGAGTCATGAGGCCACAGAGCAAAGATGTCATCCACATAGCGGAGCCAGAGTGAAGGTTGCACATCGAGGGTAGGAAGAAGAACAGTCTCGAAGTATTCCATGTAAAGATTAGCAAGGACAGGAGAGAGAGGAGAGCCCATAGCGACACCGAAGGTTTGGGAATAATATTTCCCTTGGAAGGAAAAGGAGTTAGAGTCCACACAGAGGCGGATCAGATCAAGAAAGACATCAGTGGGGATAGGGAGATGAAGAAACCCTTCATGGGCCTTCTCTCTAAGGAAATCAAGGACATCATCAAGAGGGACATTGGTGAAGAGGGACTCAACGTCAAGACTAAGCATCTTACAGGTTGGGAGAGAGCGAACCCGTTCAATGAAGTCTTGAGAGTGACGGAGGTGGGCAGGAGAAAAAGTACCAAGAAAGGGAGTGAGGGTTTTGGCCAGCCAAGAAGCAAGAGAATAAGAGACAGAACCTCTAGAGGATATGATAGGACGAAGAGGAATATCAGGTTTATGAGTTTTGGGAAGGCCATAGAAATAGGGAAGAGAGGGACAGATGACACGAAACCGTTGAACAAGGTCAAAGTCAGGAGGACAGAGGTCGGAGAGAGTCCTTAGTTTTTTGTTGAAAGTTCTCTTGATGCGATCAAGAGGGTTGGAAACGAGAGGAGTGTAGGTGCGTGAGTCAGAGAGCAAGACATCAGCTTTACGGAGGTAATCCTCGCGATCAAGGATAACTACCGAATTACCTTTGTCAGAAGATAGTATGACAATGTTAGTGTTAGATTTAAGAGAAGAAAGGGCAAGTTGGTAACGGCGTGGAAGGTGGTGATTCTTGGAAAACAGACTAACAAGAGCAGGAAGGAGAGCACCACGAAAAGTGGACAAGTACCGAAAGGAATCAAAAGAGCTAATTACCAGCGCGAGGAGTAGGCGAAGTGGTGCTCTCCTTCCTGCTCCTTTGAATCACCACCTTCAGTTACCAAGCCCTTTCTTCTCTTAAATCTAACACTAACAGTCATACTATCTTCTGACAAAGGACGGTAGTTATCCTTGATCGCGAGGATTACCTCCGTAAAGCTGATGTCTTGCTCTCTGACTCACGCACCTACACTCCTCTCGTTTCCAACCCTCTTGATCGCATCAAGAGAACTTTCAACAAAAAACTAAGGACTCTCTCCGACCTCTGTCCTCCTGACTTTGACCTTGTTCAACGGTTTCGTGTCATCTGTCCCTCTCTTCCCTATTTCTATGGCCTTCCCAAAACTCATAAACCTGATATTCCTCTTCGTCCTATCATATCCTCTAGAGGTTCTGTCTCTTATTCTCTTGCTTCTTGGCTGGCCAAAACCCTCACTCCCTTTCTTGGTACTTTTTCTCCTGCCCACCTCCGTCACTCTCAAGACTTCATTGAACGGGTTCGCTCTCTCCCAACCTGTAAGATGCTTAGTCTTGACGTTGAGTCCCTCTTCACCAATGTCCCTCTTGATGATGTCCTTGATTTCCTTAGAGAGAAGGCCCATGAAGGGTTTCTTCATCTCCCTATCCCCACTGATGTCTTTCTTGATCTGATCCGCCTCTGTGTGGACTCTAACTCCTTTTCCTTCCAAGGGAAATATTATTCCCAAACCTTCGGTGTCGCTATGGGCTCTCCTCTCTCTCCTGTCCTTGCTAATCTTTACATGGAATACTTCGAGACTGTTCTTCTTCCTACCCTCGATGTGCAACCTTCACTCTGGCTCCGCTATGTGGATGACATCTTTGCTCTGTGGCCTCATGACTCCAGTCTCTTCCAACCTTTTCTTGAAGCTCTTAACAATCTTGCCCCTTCCATTAAGTTTAAAGCTGAATGGGAATCTAATTCCTTACTTCCTTTCCTTGATGTCCATGTCCACCGCTCAGATACAGGTTTTTCCTTTTCCGTTTACCGTAAACCTATGCACAGTGGCATGTACATTCACTACTTTTCCTATCATGCTTCCCCTGTCAAGAAAAGTGTTCTTATCTCCCTCTTTCTCCGTGCCCTCCGCATCTGTGATCCTCAGTTCCTTCCAGCAGAAATTTCCACTCTTTATAATTCGTTCTCCCGTCTTGGCTACCCTTCCCATTTCATAGACTCTGCCCTCTCACGTGCTAAACGCAATTTCTTCTCTCCCAAACTCTCTACTCATGGGAACTCTTCTATCCTCTGCCTTCCCTACATTTCCGGTCTTTCTAATCTCAACAATTCTCTCCGTCCCTTAGACATCAAGCTTACCTTCCGCCAGACTAACACTCTTCGCACTAATCTCGTTCATACCTCTCCTCCCTCTACAGATGTTCCTGGTGTCTACTCTATTTCTTGCTCCTCCTGTCCTCTTCAATACTTTGGAGAAACTGGTCGATCTCTTTCTGACAGACTTAGGGAGCACAAAAATAGTGTTAGGCTTGCCGACACTAACAATGCTCTTTTCTGTCACGTCAGAGATCATAGCCATCCTATTGACTGGTCTTCTGCTAAAACTGTCTTCCCTACTTCCAACTCGAACAGTCGCCGTTTAGTTGAATCCTCTCTTATACACAACTTTCCTTGTATGAACCTTAGCCCTGGCTTCGTCTCTGTAGATGCCTTCCTCTCCCACTACATTGTAAAATGCTCCAAACTTCAGAACACCCGTGACTTAACCTGAATCCTCATTTTTTCTTCTTCTTCTTCTTTTTCTTCTTCCTCTTCCCCTTTCCTCTCTCCTTTTCTCCTCTGGGTTGTCTTTCTCTCTCCTGTCTCGTGTTTCTGTTCCTTCTTTATTTTATTTCACCACTTCCCCTTTCACGCACCTCGGTGCGCTTGCTCTCCCTCTGTGGGTTTCTAGCTCTCTTGCAGTGCTCCCCTTCCTTTGTATTTGACTGGCTCGTCTTCCTTATTTCCCACTTCTACCACTACCACTACTACTACCTCTTCTTCTTCTACTACATCTACTGATGAAATTAGACACATGTGCGGCGTCTGGTTGTCTTTGTTGTGGACGTTTCGCCATCCAGTGGCTGGCTGGATGGCGAAACGTCTACGGTGGGGATGCCCGGGTGTTGTGCATGTGTCATTTCATCCTGTCGGTATTATATACAATTCTTGTACTACTACTACTACTACTACTACCACTACTACTACCTCCACCTCTTCCTGCCTATATATAGCCGTCCTGCTCCTCCTCTGTTAGTGTGACTTTGTCAATGGTCCAAGTCGGACCGAAACGTCGTCGTAAGCTTCTGTCTTTTATGTGCGGGTTATTTGTATTTTACTCTCCAAACACTTGAACTTTCTAGGTAGGGACCACTTGGTACTTGCACCATGTGCACAGTTAGTGAGACCAGTCACAGGATACAATGTTATCAACGAATCCATTTGAATCTGGTTGCTGGATGAATCCGGGCAGATCCAGATTAGGCTCACTGAATAATATTTGACTAGCTCAGGAAAAGGACTACTGGAAAAAAATTAAACAGAGTAATATATGTTCAGTTTGATACAGAAAGTATAACTTGCGTGTTTGGGCACCGATGGCTTCAATATATGGAGATAACTGGAGGAATAATGATTTTTGTTGTGTATATAGTGACTGCTGCTAACTACAGGTTTACCACACACTGTTTATGTCACTCCATCACAATCAGTACTAACAACTATACACTGTTTATCATATTTCTACAAAACTGTACACTTTCGTATTTCCTCAAGATTTTGCAACTCTTCCTATTTCAACAGTAATGTTTTACTCCCTGGAACCAATAATTATAAGTCAGGTACAATAGCAGACCTACGTGGGAGGTTCTGATGACTGCTGGCAACTGTTTACAATATGAACCTGTCTCTTTGAGCCTAAACACTTCAGTTTTAAATTTCACCTTATCCTTTATTATCCATATACTAGGGTACCACTGTGGTATACACTATAGCACTATGTATAACACTAGGGTACCACTGTGGTATACACTATAGCACTATGTATAACACTAGGGTACCACTGTGGTATACACTATAGCACTATGTATAACACTAGGGTACCACTGTGGTATACACTATAGCACTATGTATAACACTAGGGTACCACTGTGGTATACACTATAGCACTATGTATAACACTAGGGTACCACTGTGGTATACACTATAGCACTATGTATAACACTAGGGTACCACTGTGGTATACACTATAGCACTATGTATAACACTAGGGTACCACTGTGGTATACACTATAGCACTATGTATAACACTAGGGTACAACTGTGGTATACACTATAGCACTATGTATAACACTAGGGTACCACTGTGGTATACACTATAGCACTATGTATAACACTAGGGTACCACTGTGGTATACACTATAGCACTATGTATAACACTAGGGCACCACTGTGGTATACACTATAGCACTATGTATAACACTAGGGTACCACTGTGGTATACACTATAGTACTATGTATAACACTAGGGTACCACTGTGGTATACACTATAGCACTATGTATAACACTAGGGTACCACTGTGGTATACACTATAGCACTATGTATAACACTAGGGTACCACTGTGGTATACACTATAGCACTATGTATAACACTAGGGTACCACTGTGGTATACACTATAGCACTATGTATAACACTAGGGTACCACTGTGGTATACACTATAGCACTATGTATAACACTAGGGTACCACTGTGGTATACATTATAGCACTATGTATAACACTAGGGTACCACTGTGGTACACACTACAACACTATGTATAACACAAGGGTACCACTGTGGTACACACTATAGCACTATGTATAACACTAGGGTACCACTGTGGTATACACTATAGCACTATGTATAACACTAGGGTACCACTGTGGTATACACTATAGCACTATGTATAACACTAGGGTACCACTGTGGTATACACTATAGCACTATGTATAACACTAGGGTACCACTGTGGTATACACTATAGCACTATGTATAACACTAGGGTACCACTGTGGTATACACTATAGCACTATGTATAACACTAGGGTACCACTGTGGTATACACTATAGCACTATGTATAACACTAGGGTACCACTGTGGTATACACTATAGCACTATGTATAACACTAGGGTACCACTGTGGTATACACTATAGCACTATGTATAACACTAGGGTACCACTGTGGTATACACTATAGCACTATGTATAACACTAGGGTACCACTGTGGTATACACTATAGCACTATGTATAACACTAGGGTACCACTGTGGTATACACTATAGCACTATGTATAACACTAGGGTACCACTGTGGTATACACTATAGCACTATGTATAACACTAGGGTACCACTGTGGTATACACTATAGCACTATGTATAACACTAGGTACCACTGTGGTATACACTATACACTATGTATAACACTAGGGTACCACTGTGGTATACACTATAGCACTATGTATAACACTAGGGTACCACTGTGGTATACACTATAGCACTATGTATAACACTAGGGTACCACTGTGGTATACACTATAGCACTATGTATAACACTAGGGTACCACTGTATAACACTAGGGTACCACTGGTGTACACTATAGCACTATGTATAACACTAGGGTACCACTGTGGTATACACTATAGCACTATGTATAACACTAGGGTACCACTGTGGTATACACTATAGCACTATGTATAACACTAGGGTACCACTGTGGTATACACTATAGCACTATGTATAACACTAGGGTACCACTGTGGTATACACTATAGCACTATGTATAACACTAGGGTACCACTGTGGTATACACTATAGCACTATGTATAACATACTATTATCAGGGAAACTGTCTTTCCTCTGACAAAAAAGTTGTAATATTATTTTCACGGTCACTCTAGGCCTCAAGTTCCTCTCTGAGAGTCTGGTAATGTTTGTTATTCTACACTGATTCTCCTTTTTCCACTCAGTAGATATTATTATCTGTTAGATAAGTTCCAAGTGCTGGAGGGATGTATCTTATAAGTTCACTGGCACAGTTTAAAGTTCTAGTACGCTAAAGAGACCGTAAGAAACACGAAATAACACGGCGGCACGGCGGCACGGCGGCACGGCGGCACGGCGGCACGGCGGCACGACGGCACGGCGGCACGGCGGCACGACGGCACGGCGGCACGACGGCACGTCGGCACGGCGGCACGGCGGCACGACGGCACGGCGGCACGACGGCACGGCGGCACGGCGGCACGACGGCACGGCGGCACGGCGGCACGACGGCACGGCGGCACGGCGGCACGACGGCACGGCGGCACGACGGCACGGCGGCACGACGGCACGGCGGCACGACGGCACGGCGGCACGACGGCACGGCGGCACGACGGCACGGCGGCACGGCGGCACGACGGCACGGCGGCACGACGGCACGATACACAAGCACCTAAATCTGTTAATGTTCCCCATATATTTATGATAGTCTTCCTCTTAATATTAACTTGTCTCTCTAACTTATGTTCGTTCACATCCTGATAATAACAAATTTGTTTCACTTTGTCTCAGAAAACTTTTATGCACCAGAAAAAACAATGACTCTCAATATTTTTATTTATCTTATCCAGTAAAGATACAATATTTGTTCTAGATATTATAATTATTAATATATTTATATGGTGTTTTATGATCATAATATATTGTCAGGGATATTTTAATACTCACGAAATTGTAATAACAAATCAGGGAACGGATGGGGTTTGAATCCATGGCAAGTGAAGATTAAAACTCACATGCCAGTGGAACGGATGGGGTTTGAATCCATGGCAAGTGAAGATTAAAACTCACATGCCAGTGGAATTTGTCTGTAAAAACCTACATTTGTGGTCACAGTGGAGGCCCATGCTAACCTCCCTGTGGTGTACAGAAATATAACCAGTTATATGAATCTTATTAAAGCCAGGTGGTCCAGTGGTTAACACACCGGCCTATATGTTATAGGCTTCACTTGCCATGGGTTCAAACCCCATCCGTTCCCTGATATATTTTAATACTTTCGTAATTGTATTGGTTGAGGTGAGTATGATAAGTAATATTTTTCAGGGAGGTGTTCAGTACAATGTAGTTCCAGCAGAACTCAACGTTGGCTTTGATATTCGTGTCTCTCCCACTCAAGACTTGACAACATTTGAAGAGAAGATAACAAGCCTTTGTAAAGCTGCTGGAGAAGATGTTACTTACGAGTTTGTTGTAAATAAACTTCCAGAAGCTTCAGAAAGACAGGTAATTCATGTAGTTTCTCTTCTCTGTATTATAATATTGTAAGATGTTCATGATGTAGGTCAACTATTTTCTGAAGATGTGAATGGGACTTTAAATATTTTTATTTTTGGATCAGAACTATCTTAAATATCTCACGTAAACTTACTTAAACTAATGTATTTTTTTAACCTAACTTCTCATACATATTTCATTTATATAATAATACTTATAATAAATTAATTTTTTTTTTCATTATGCTCAGATTAAATTTGGCAGAGTTATAGCTGATAAAATTTTTCACTCTGGCTATTTGACAGAAAACAGTCTTGTCAAATAGATCAAACTCACCTGTTTGGCTTGTATGGCACAACAACAAAAAAAATTAATTTGTCATCAATTTGCATTTTTACATTACTAAAGATTCAGAAATTTTAATACTGTATATAAGACTATCTGAGACGTAAATAATGGTAAATGTGATCATTGTCTGGAAGTGGGAAATATTAGACAAATTGTTCAATATATATCTATTATTACTTAATGCAATCATAAATCTTTTCATATTTTTTTTTTTAATCTGGTCTTAATAAGTTAAGTAATTGGAGAAATATCCAGGTAACACATAAAAAAATAATACTCATAATTTTTAAAATGGTGGACTGGTAAGCCAGTGGAAGGCTTCAGTCAGATAACCTAAAGCTCCAGCTGTGCAACATCACATAACTAAGACCCGCATCAGGAAACACTTGTCATGTTCCCTGACAAACCTAATCTAACCTAACTCAGCCTAAGATAAAAAAGTGAATTGGAATAAATTGTATAACAACAATTTAACTTTTCAGAACCAAGTGACCTGCGTAGAAGATGGTAAAAATCCCTGGTGGGACGCTTTCTCTCAAGCTTGTAAACACCAGTATGTAACAATCTTTCTCTCAAGCTTGTAAACACCAGTATGTAACAATCTTTCTCTCAAGCTTGTAAACAGCAGTATGTAACAATCTTTCTCTCAAGCTTGTAAACACCAGTATGTAACAATCTTTCTCTCAAGCTTGTAAACACCAGTATGTAACAATCTTTCTCTCAAGCTTGTAAACAGCAGTATGTAACAATCTTTCTCTCAAGCTTGTAAACACCAGTATGTAACAATCTTTCTCTCAAGCTTGTAAACACCAGTATGTAACAATCTTTCTCACAAGCTTGTAAACACCAGTATGTAACAATCTTTCTCTCAAGCTTGTAAACACCAGTATGTAACAATCTTTCTCTTAAGCTTGTAAGCACTAGTATGTAACAATCTTTCTCTTAAGCTTGTAAACACCAGTATGTAACAATCTTATTCATTTAGTTTAATGCAAATACCATTACCCTCTCTTCCTTCCCGGTGTTTTGTATATAACAACTGATGACCATAAAGTTAGAGTGATCCAATCAATAATGTTCACCGTAACTGACATTTGATAAACAACTCTGCTTATATATATATATATATATATATATATATATATATATATATATATATATATATATATATATATATATATATATATATATATATATATATATATATATATATATATATATATATATATATATATATATATATATATATATATATTATTTTTATTATCACACTGGCCGATTCCCACCAAGGCAGGGTGGCCCGAAAAAGAAAAACTTTCACCATCATTCACTCCATCACTGTCTTGCCAGAAGGGTGCTTTACACTACAGTTTTTAAACTGCAACATTAACACCCCTCCTTCAGAGTGCAGGCACTGTACTTCCCATCTCCAGGACTCTAAGTCCAGCCTGCCGGTTTCCCTGAACCCCTTCATAAATGTTACTTTGCTCACACTCCAACAGCACGTCAAGTATTAAAAACCATTTGTCTCCATTCACTCTTATCAAACACGCTCACGCATACCTGCTGGAAGTCCAAGCCCCTCGCACACAAAACCTCCTTTACCCCCTCTTTCCAATCTTTCCTAGGCCGACCCCTACCCCGCCTTCCTTCCACTACAGACTGATACACTCTTGAAGTCAGTGTTCAGTGGTCAGTCGTCACGTGAGGTCACAGACCCTGAGCTGCTTTGGGGATTAGCGTGGACGGTTACAAAGCATGGCTTGCTTCTGCAGTGTTTTAAAAACTGAGGTTGGAGAGTTGAAGGAGGAGGTCTTGCTTCTCCAGGAGGAGATTAGGAGGCTGAAGGTCCACCTCAATGGGCCTGGGAGAGAGTGTGAGGTGGTTGGAGATGTGGGGAATGAGGCTTCTAGCAGTGAGGTGCAGTCTGTCTCTCACTGTGAGGAGGCTGTAGGTGGGGAGGTAGCAACGGCTACCAGCAGTGAGGTGCAGCCCAGCACCTGCTACAAGTGGCGAGTTGTTCACAGTAATGGGAGGCGCATCAGAGTAAGGAAAGTTAAGAGTGAAGATCTGAAGGTAGGAAATCGCTTCTCTGTTCTCCAGGATGAATGTACTTCAGTGGCCAGTGAAGGTAAGGGTACTACTGCCCCTGCTAATGAAGGTAAGCGCATTCTTGTGGTTGGTGACTCTCAGGTAAGATATGTTGACCGTGCTTTTTGTAATAGGAATAAGAAGATGAGAGATAGAGTGTGCTTCCCTGGAGCTGGTGTTGGGGACATTGTCAACAGACTGGATAATATCATGTCAGGTAATGGGAACAAGCCCATTATCTGTCTTATGCAAGGGATGGGGTACATCTCTCTGGGGCAGGGGTGGTAGCACTTGCAGACTCGATTGAGAAGGCCATTGGTGAAATGCCTATGATTTTAAACTGATGGAAGATAGAGGTATGGGTGTGTGTGGGAAACAAGCAGGTTGCAACACTTGGGTTGGAAACAGTAAATGTATAAAAGGCATTCAGCATGAAGTTATAAATAAAGACAATAGATCAGGTCAGCAAACAAAGGGGGACAGCAGAGGGCAGCAAGGGACTAGCTCCCTTAAGGTTTACTATACTAATAGCAGGAGTGTAAGAAATAAGATAGATGAGCTAAGATTAATTGCAAGTGCAGGAAACATAGATATTATTGCTATAACAGAGACCTGGCTCAATCTGAAAGATAGAGAGATGCCCTCTGAATGTCACATACAAGGCTATAAATTATTCCACACTGACAGGGTCAACAGGAAAGGTGGTGGAGTAGCGATGTATGTCAGAGACAATTTAAATTGTTGTGTTAGACAAGATATTAAATTAGAAGCGTCAGCCACTGAATCTGTTTGGTTACAGCTTCTCGAGGGCCGAGAAAAACTAATTTTGGGTGTGATTTACAGGGCCCCAAATCTTGATAGGGAGTGCAGTAAACTTCTATGGGACGAAATTCGTAAGGCATCTACATACGAAAATGTTGTGCTAATGGGAGATTTCAACTATAGACAGATTGACTGGAGCAATTTGACAGGAAATTTAGAGTCAGGTGACTTTCTTGATACGATCCAGGATTGTTTTTTAAAACAGTTTGTGACAGAGCCAACTAGGGGAAATAACCTCCTTGACTTGGTTCTTGCCAGTAGGGAAACACTAATTAATAATCTTGAGGTTAATGATGAGCTTGGGGAAAGTGATCACAAATCACTCAGTTTTAATATATCATGGAATTCCCCTAATAATGGCAATCAAGTCTCCGTCCCTGACTTTCGCTTGGCTGATTTCATAGGACTGAAAAATTACTTAGGTGGGCTGAACTGGAATGACCTGACTAAGGGTCAGGTAGGTGGTGATGGTTGCCGATATGATGCTTTCCAGGGCATAGTTCTAGCTGCTCAGTCAAATTATGTTCCAAATAGGGAAATCAGATCAAACAAAAATGATCCTAAATGGATGAACAATAGATTAAAATATCTGATTGGTCAAAAGAGAGGCATATATAGGCAAATCAAAAGAGGAGAGGGGCAATTAAGAAATCGATATATTCAGTTAAAGAGAGAAATAAAAAAGGGAATTAGAAAAGCAAAAAGAGATTATGAGGTTAAAGTTGCAAGAGAATCGAAGACTAACCCAAAAGGATTCTTTCAGGTATACAGAAGTAAGATCAGGGACAAGATAGGCCCACTCAAAAGTTCCTCGGGTCAGCTCACTGACAGTGATAAGGAAATGTGTAGAATTTTTAACACATACTTCCTCTCAGTTTTTACACAGGAGGATACCAGCGATATTCCAGTAATGATAAATTATGTAGAACAGGACGATAATAAACTGTGCACTATTAGGGTCACAAGTGACATGGTCCTTAGGCAAATAGATAAATTAAAACCTAACAAATCCCCAGGCCCTGATGAACTGTATGCAAGGGTTCTAAAGGAATGTAAAGAGGAGCTTAGCACACCTTTGGCTAATCTTTTCAACATATCACTACAAACTGGCATGGTGCCAGATAAGTGGAAAATGGCAAATGTGATACCTATTTTCAAAACAGGTGACAGGTCCTTAGCTTCGAACTATAGACCAATAAGCCTAACCTCCATAGTGGGAAAATTTATGGAATCAATAATTGCCGAGGCAGTTCGTAGCCACCTTGAAAAGCATAAATTAATCAACGAATCTCAGCATGGTTTTACAAAGGGGCGTTCCTGCCTTACGAATTTATTAACTTTTTTCACTAAGGTATTTGAGGAGGTAGATCATGGTAATGAATATGATATTGTGTATATGGACTTCAGTAAGGCTTTTGACAGGGTCCCACATCAGAGACTATTGAGGAAAATTAAAGCACATGGAATAGGAGGAGAAATTTTTTCCTGGATAGAGGCATGGTTGACAAATAGGCAGCAGAGAGTTTGCATAAATGGGGAGAAATCAGAGTGGGGAAGCGTCACGAGCGGTGTTCCACAGGGGTCAGTGTTGGGCCCCCTGCTGTTCACAATCTACATAAACGACATAGATGAGGGCATAAAGAGCGACATCGGCAAGTTTGCCGATGACACCAAAATAGGCCGTCGAATTCATTCTGACGAGGACATTCGAGCACTCCAGGAAGATTTGAATAGACTGATGCAGTGGTCGGAGAAGTGGCAGATGCAGTTTAATATAGACAAATGCAAAGTTCTAAATGTTGGACAGGACAATAACCATGCCACATATAAACTAAATAATGTAGATCTTAATATTACGGATTGCGAAAAAGATTTAGGAGTTCTGGTTAGCAGTAATCTGAAACCAAGACAACAGTGCATAAGTGTTCGCAATAAAGCTAATAGAATCCTTGGCTTCATATCAAGAAGCATAAATAATAGGAGTCCTCAGGTTGTTCTTCAACTCTATACATCCTTGGTTAGGCCTCATTTAGATTATGCTGCACAGTTTTGGTCACCGTATTACAGAATGGATATAAATTCTCTGGAAAATGTACAAAGGAGGATGACAAAGTTGATCCCATGTATCAGAAACCTTCCCTATGAGGATAGACTAAGGGCCCTGAAACTGCACTCTCTAGAAAGACGTAGAATTAGGGGGGATATGATTGAGGTGTATAAATGGAAGACAGGAATAAATAAAGGGGATGTAAATAGTGTGCTGAAAATATCTAGCCTAGACAGGACTCGCAGCAATGGTTTTAAGTTGGAAAAATTCAGATTCAGGAAGGATATAGGAAAGTACTGGTTTGGTAATAGAGTTGTGGATGAGTGGAACAAACTCCCGAGTACAGTTATAGAGGCCAGAACGTTGTGTAGCTTTAAAAATAGGTTGGATAAATACATGAGTGGATGTGGGTGGGTGTGAGTTGGACCTGATAGCTTGTGCTACCAGGTCGGTTGCCGTGTTCCTCCCTTAAGTCAATGTGACCTGACCTGACTAGGTTGGGTGCATTGGCTTAAGCCGGTAGGAGACTTGGACCTGCCTCGCATGGGCCAGTAGGCCTTCTGCAGTGTTCCTTCGTTCTTATGTTCTTATGTTCTTCTCATTCTCTCTACATGTCCGAACCACCTCAACAACCCTTCCTCAGCCCTCTGGACAACAGTTTTGGTAATCCCGCACCTCCTCCTAACTTCCAAACTACGAATTCTCTGCATTATATTCACACCACACATTGCCCTCAGACATGACATCTCCACTGCCTCCAGCCTTCTCCTCGCTGCAACATTCATCACCCATGCTTCACACCCATATAAGAGCGTTGGTAAAACTATACTCTCATACATTCCCCTCTTTGCCTCCAAGGACAAAGTTCTTTGTCTCCACAGACTCCTAAGTGCACCACTCACCCTTTTCCCCTCATCAATTCTATGATTCACCTCATCTTTCATAGACCCATCCGCTGACACGTCCACTCCCAAATATCTGAATACATTCACCTCCTCCATACTCTCTCCCTCCAATCTGATATCCAATCTTTCATCACCTAATCTTTTTGTTATCCTCATAACCTTACTCTTTCCTGTATTCACTTTTAATTTTCTTCTTTTGCACACCCTACCAAATTCATCCACCAATCTCTGCAACTTCTCTTCAGAATCTCCCAAGAGCACAGTGTCATCAGCAAAGAGCAACTGTGACAACTCCCACTTTATGTGTGATTCTTTATCTTTTAACTCCACGCCTCTTGCCAAGACCCTCGCATTTACTTCTCTTACAACCCCATCTATAAATATATTAAACAACCACGGTGACATCACACATCCTTGTCTAAGGCCTACTTTTACTGGGAAATAATTTCCCTCTTTCCTACATACTCTAACTTGAGCCTCACTATCCTCGTAAAAACTCTTCACTGCTTTCAGTAACCTACCTCCTACACCATACACCTGCAACATCTGCCACATTGCCCCCCTATCCACCCTGTCATACGCCTTTTCCAAATCCATAAATGCCACAAAGACCTCTTTAGCCTTATCTAAATACTGTTCACTTATATGTTTCACTGTAAACACCTGGTCCACACACCCCCTACCTTTCCTAAAGCCTCCTTGTTCATCTGCTATCCTATTCTCCGTCTTACTCTTAATTCTTTCAATAATAACTCTACCATACACTTTACCAGGTATACTCAACAGACTTATCCCCCTATAATTTTTGCACTCTCTTTTATCCCCTTTGCCTTTATACAAAGGAACTATGCATGCTCTCTGCCAATCCCTAGGTACCTTACCCTCTTCCATACATTTATTAAATAATTGCACCAACCACTCCAAAACTATATCCCCACCTGCTTTTAACATTTCTATCTTTATCCCATCAATCCCGGCTGCCTTACCCCCTTTCATTTTACCTACTGCCTCACGAACTTCCCCCACACTCACAACTGGCTCTTCCTCACTCCTACAAGATGTTATTCCTCCTTGCCCTATACACGAAATCACAGCTTCCCTATCTTCATCAACATTTAACAATTCCTCAAAATATTCCCTCCATCTTCCCAATACCTCTAACTCTCCATTTAATAACTCTCCTCTCCTATTTTTAACTGACAAATCCATTTGTTCTCTAGGCTTTCTTAACTTGTTAATCTCACTCCAAAACTTTTTCTTATTTTCAACAAAATTTGTTGATAACATCTCACCCACTCTCTCATTTGCTCTCTTTTTACATTGCTTCACCACTCTCTTAACCTCTCTCTTTTTCTCCATATACTCTTCCCTCCTTGCATCACTTCTACTTTGTAAAAACTTCTCATATGCTAACTTTTTCTCCCTTACTACTCTCTTTACATCATCATTCCACCAATCGCTCCTCTTCCCTCCCGCACCCACTTTCCTGTAACCACAAACTTCTGCTGAACACTCTAACACTACATTTTTAAACCTACCCCATACCTCTTCGACCCCATTGCCTATGCTCTCATTAGCCCATCTATCCTCCAATAGCTGTTTATATCTTACCCTAACTGCCTCCTCTTTTAGTTTATAAACCTTCACCTCTCTCTTCCCTGATGCTTCTATTCTCCTTGTATCCCATCTACCTTTTACTCTCAGTGTAGCTACAACTAGAAAGTGATCTGATATATCTGTGGCCCCTCTATAAACATGTACATCCTGAAGTCTACTCAACAGTCTTTTATCTACCAATACATAATCCAACAAACTACTGTCATTTCGCCCTACATCATATCTTGTATACTTATTTATCCTCTTTTTCTTAAAATATGTATTACCTATAACTAAACCCCTTTCTATACAAAGTTCAATCAAAGGGCTCCCATTATCATTTACACCTGGCACCCCAAACTTACCTACCACACCCTCTCTAAAAGTTTCTCCTACTTTAGCATTCAGGTCCCCTACCACAATTACTCTCTCACTTGGTTCAAAGGCTCCTATACATTCACTTAACATCTCCCAAAATCTCTCTCTCTCCTCTGCATTCCTCTCTTCTCCAGGTGCATACACGCTTATTATGACCCACTTCTCGCATCCAACCTTTACTTTAATCCACATAATTCTTGAATTTACACATTCATATTCTCTTTTCTCCTTCCATAACTGATCATTCAACATTACTGCTACCCCTTCCTTTGCTCTAACTCTCTCAGATACTCCAGATTTAATCCCATTTATTTCCCCCCACCGAAACTCCCCTACCCCCTTCAGCTTTGTTTCGCTTAGGGCCAGGACATCCAACTTCTTTTCATTCATAACATCAGCAATCATCTGTTTCTTGTCATCCGCACTACATCCACGCACATTTAAGCATCCCAGTTTTATAAAGTTTTTCTTCTTCTCTTTTTTAGTAAATGTCTACAGGAGAAGGGGTTACTAGCCCATTGCTCCCGGCATTTTAGTCGCCTCATACGACACGCATGGCTTACGGAGGAAAGATTCTTTTCCACTTCCCCATGGACAATAGAAGAAATAAAGAAGAACAAGAGCTATTTAGAAAAAGGAGAAAAACCTAGATGTATGTATATATATATGCATGTGCGTGTCTGTGAAGTGTGACCAAAGTGTAAGTAGGAGTAGCAAGATATCCCTGTTATCTAGCGTGTTTATGAGACAGAAAAAGCAATCCTACCATCAAACTGTTTCACAGCAATCCTACCATCATGCAAAACAGTTACAGGTTTCTGTTTCACAGTCATCTGGCAGGACGGTAGTACTTCCCTGGGTGGTTGCTGTCTACCAACCTACTACCTATCATAGTCCCGCTTAGCTTTTCTTATCCCCTTTTTAATG
>NW_027199147.1:0-35294 GCF_038502225.1 Cherax quadricarinatus
AAAACTATTCCAGATCACTTCCCACTTCCTGTACTTGGTGACCTTTTATGCAATATCAGAGATAACAAAGTCTTTTCGACCCTAGACTTGTTACAAGGGTTTTGGTAAGTCCCTCTTCATGAGGACAGCCAAGAGCTAACTGCATTTTTTTCTCCTAGAGGTCATTATCACTTCCTCTGTATGGCTTTTGGGTTACGATCTTCGCCTATCACATTCTCGAGGCTCATGACTAATATCTTCAGAGTCCTCATAGGCATCTCACTTATGGTGTACTTAGATGACGTAATCATGTCTGAAGACGTGGATACACACTTGAAAAAACTTGATGTAGTACTTGGTAAGCTTTAAGAAGCTAATTTAAAGATCAAATTGTCTAAATGTCAAATTTTCAGATCAAAAATCTAGTTTTTGGGCCATGTAGTCACTCCTAGAGAGGTTACGACTGACCAAAGTAAAGTAACTGCAGTATTAAATTTTCCATCTTCCAAAACTGCTGATGCTGTAAGATCCTTTGTGGGCTTAGCAGGTTTTTATAGATATTTCATTGCTAATTTTCCTTCCATAGCAACTCCTCTGAGTTGCTTATGAAAGATGTTCCTTTCATTTGGACCTTCCGTCGAGAAAGAACATTCCAAACTCTAAAAGAAAAGCTAACATCTGCTCCAATCTTGAAATTTCCAGATTTTTCTAAGCCCTTCTATCCGACAACTGATGCTAGTTCAATTGGCATAGGTGCCGTACTAGCTCAGAAGACTGATGGCAAGTACAACGCAGTTGTATTTGCTAGCCAAGTCCTTATGAGGGCTGAACGTAATTATACAGTAACTGAGCAAGAAGCTTTAACAATAGTATGGTCTTTAAAGCACTTCCAAAACATTATATATCAGTACTCTGTTGATGTCTTGACAGATCATGCTCTACTGATACCTTTATTCCAGAACAAACAACCGACTGGAAGGTTGGACCTTGACTATCCAAGAGTTCAATCCTACCTTTGAACACTTACCTGGCAAGTCAGATGTAGTCGCAGATGCTTTATCGTGACACGTTAGTATAGTAACAGCAGACCCTCCATTTAGTGCAGAGGACATAAAGGATACTCAAAGAACAGATCCCATGTGGTCTGGTGTGATTCGATTCCTGCTCCAGGAAGATCTTATTCTGACTGTGAAGCCACTAGCACCCATCAGTGACTTTGTCATGAACCGCGAATTACTGTATCGCACAGCCGAGCTGGGTACTCCAAACAGATGGGTATACTAGTTAGTAATTCCACAGTCACTAGTGAATGTAGCCTTACAGCTAGTTCATGATGTACCAGGTGTTTCGCACCCTGGTATGGATCGTTCAGTAAAACAAGCCAGATTGAAATACGTTTGGCCTTGTATGGCAACTGATATTTCTGAGTATGTTAAGAAATGTAGTGTCTGCATGCAGCACAAAGGCAATGCTAATTGTCCTAATCCAATCCAGGTGTATCCAACTACTAGCGAACCATGGGAACGAGTTGCGCTGGATCTGTTAACTAATTTCCAATGTTTCCCTCAGGGCAACAAACAACTGTGTGTTCTGGTAGATTATTTCACCAGATAGTGTTAGTTCCTATTGAAGATAAGACTGCCGTGACAGTAGCTAAAGCGTTTAAAGAAAACATCTGAAAGCATACCACTCCTAAGTGCCTAGTAACTGATAATGTAGGTGAATTCTGTAATGAGATTCTTGAAAATTTGTGTATTTTGTACAAGATCTCTAATTCTACCATTGTTCTTCACCATCCTGCCAGTAATGGGTTAGCGGAATGAACCAATAAGAAAGTAGTTGATGTCTTGAAAGCCACTATCAGTCCCAATAGTGAAACTTGGGATGAAGTTATACCTGATGTTCAGTGTGCCATAAATTCTGCTTACAATGTTTCTATTGGTGACACTCCACATTATGCGTTGTATGGTGTAGATGAGCGTTTGCTTTATGAATTGTTATATTCTAGCCCAAAAACAAATTGCAACCCTGATGATTTCATAGCAACTCGTACCAGCTTAGCTCAAAGTGTTTTTAGAAGAATCTGCGAAACACTTCATAAATCAACAGCAGAATTTACAAGAGTCACTAATACAAGAGTAAAGCCGACCAAAATCAAAGTAGGTTCGAGAGTTATGCTGACTAACAGAACATCTGCAATGCCTAAGCTCGGTCAAAAGTTTGTTGGTCCTTACCGAGTAGTTGAACATATCAATGGAAATAAGTATAAGGTTAGAGAAATATGTACTGGTCAGTATAAAGAATCGCATTTAGATCATATGAAGTTAGTATATGATGATGATGATGTTCCTACCCAGACTAATGTGACAGACTCTGTACCCTCTACCTCTATTACTCAGTCAGACGATCAACCTGAATGTCGTTACTCCCTAAGTACACGACAAGTATTGAGAAATCCTCGAGCATCATTTGTAAATACCAATTCAGATCTGCCTCAACCATGGCATGAGTTAGCCATTGCAACAGAGATTGATCCTCCAAGAGATGATTACCATTCTGCATATGTAAATCTCACCCTAGCAGAGTAAATAACCTGTATAGATGAATACTATAGTTTAAAATGTATTTCAAATGTCTGTTACAATATCAACTTTTTAATATTCAAGAATTGTTTTGTGTGTTCATGTTCTCTCCGAATTCTGAGATTTAACAGTCTAGATTTGAGTGCACTAAGTCTGCCTTTTCTGTTAAACACTTCCTTCTTTGTACATAACCTTCCTTAGAATCCGTAGATCACATGAATACAGATCAATCAGTCAATTTTTTTACCACTTTTATTGTATAATCCCACAGTTGAGTCTATTAATCCTATGCATTACAATAATTTCCATTACATTAGCTTCCATCCCAATAATATCCTTATGTATGTTTTAATGTTCAACTGTTGTGTACTTTGACAGTGTATAGAATCAGCCCAGAGCCATATGCCTGTCGCCTCTAGTTTGTATTAGCTGTATGTCGGGACGCCATACATTAGCGTTGCCGAGCTCTCAGTGGAGGTGGGGCATGTGGGGAGGGGAGGGGGAGGTGGTGCATGTGTGGAGGGGAGGGAAGGTGGTACATGTGTGGAGGGGAAGGGAGGTGGTGCATGTGTGGAGGGGAGGGGAAGATGGTGCATGTGTGAAAGGGAGGGGGAGGTGGTGCATGTGTGGAGGAGAAGGGAGGTGGTGCATGTGAGGAGAGGAGAAGAGGTGGTGAATGTGAGGAGGGGAGGGGAAGTGGTGCATGTGAGGGAGGGAGTGGGAGGTGGTGCATGTGAGGGAGGGAGTGGGAGGTGGTGCATGTGTGGAGGGGACAGGAGGTGGTGCATGTGTGGAGGGGATGGGAGGTGGTGCATGTGTGGAGGGGAGGGGATGCATATGTGGAGGGGGAGATGGTGCATGTGTGGAGGGGAGGGGAGGTAGTGCATGTTAGGGGGGGAGGTGGTACATGTGAGGGGAGGGGGAGGTGGTGCATATGAGAAGAGGGAGTGATTGAGAGGGGGATTGAGAAGGAGGATATATGGAGAGGAAGAGAGAAAGAGAGAGAGAGACGAGGAAGAGGTTTAGGGAAGAGTGCCAGAGTGGAGGAGAGGAAGCAGAGTAAAAAGAAAAATGAATAAATATAAGGAATAGGAAGAAATAAGCAAAGAAGAAAAAACGCTTGGCATGTGAAGTAGGGCGAAATGTACATAAATATTGAAGACAGTGCGAGGTGAGGGAGGCTGAGATGGACAGAGGTGAGAGGAAAAGAGAAGAGGCGAAAAGGAGACTGAAGAAAACGAAAAGTTGATTGTCAGCAAATTTGTATTTCTCTCTCTCTCTCATATATATACATTATATATATATATATATATATATATATATATATATATATATATATATATATATATATATATATATATATATATATATATATATATAGAGCAACGTTCTTCTTGCCGAATAAGGCAAGAGAAAATTTGTGTAGCAATAATTTCGCAAAAGTCATTCTGACTAACGAAAAAAAATTCATTGTGTTTATTAAATTATTGTGAACTTATCTAAAATATATTTAGTTGGATTAGGCTAAATTAAATTGCGCTTGTTATAATAAGGTTAGGTAAGTTTTCTAAGGTTCTTTTGGTACAAAATTATTATTTTTTACATTAACATAAATGAAAAAAAAATCTTTTTTTCTCTCCCTTCTGTCTCTTCTCTTCTCATTTTCTTCTCTGCTGATTCTCATAATTCGTTTTAATCGCTTTTTGCAATTTCAATCTTTTCCTTCATTTTTTTCCATTTTAATACTTATATAATTTTATTATTTCATTTTCCTCCTCGCAATTTTCTCTTCATTTTTCCTCCGCGTTCTCTTTTAGTTTTTTTTTTAAATTTCTCTTTCTTATTTTTCATGTTACTGCTTCGCTTCTCTCTTTTCCTATCGCTTCACTTCCGCTTCTTTCTTTTTTTTCACTCCCCTTACTCGTCCCCTTCCCTCTCCCCTCATAATTGTAAACTTAATAGAGCATAGAAGGTGAGAGAGGCAGAGCAATTGCCACATTATGTTGGTGTGGGAGAGTGTATGTTAGTGTGGGAGAGTATATGTTGATGTGGGAGAGTGTATGTGGGTGTGGGAGAGTGTATGTTGGCGTGGGAGAGTGTATGTTGGTGTGGGAGAGAATATGATAGTGTGGGAGAGAGTATGTTGGTGTGGGAGAGAATATGATAGTGTGGGAGAGAATATGTTGGTGTGGGAGAGTGTATGTTGGTGTGGGAGAGTGTATGTTGGCGTGGGAGAGTGTATGTTGGTGTGGGAGAGAATATGATAGTGTGGGAGAGAGTATGTTGGTGTGGGAGAGTGTATGTTGGTATGGGAGAGAATATGTTGGTGTAGGAGAGTGTATGTTGGTGTGGGAGAGTGTATGTTGGTGTGGGAGAGTGTATGTTGGTGTGGGAGAGTGTATGTTGGTGTGAGAGAGAATATGATAGTGTGGGAGAGAGTATGTTGGTGTGGGAGAGTGTATGTTGGTGTGGGAGAGAATACGTTGGTGTGGGAGAGTGTATGTTGGTGTGGGAGAGAATATGATAGTGTGGGAGAGAGTATGTTGGTGTGGGAGAGACTATGTTGGTGTGAGAGAGTGTATGTTGGTGTGGGAGAATGTATGTTGGTGTGGGAGAGTGTATGTTGGTGTGGGAGAATGCATGTTGGTGTGGGAGAGAGTATGTTTGTGTGGGAGAGTGTATGTTGGTGTGGGAGAGTGTATGTTGGTATGGGAGAGTGTATGTTGGTGTGGGAGAGTGTATGTTGGTGTGGGAGAATGCATGTTGGTGTGGGAGAGAGTATGTTTGTGTGGGAGAGTGTATGTTGGTATGGGAGAGTGTATGTTGGTGTGGGAGAATGCATGTTGGTGTGGGAGAGAGTATGTTTGTGTGTGAGAGTGTATGTTTGTGTGGGAGAGTGTATGTTTGTGTGGGAGAGTGTATGTTGGTGAGAGTGAGAGCGAGGCTGTTCATTAGAGATCTATTATAAGATTCTAATCACATTTCTTGAAAAAGAATTCAGTTTTCTTTTATCTACTAAATTCGTAGTTTATCTACTAAATGCGTAGTTTATCTACTAAATGCGTAGGTTATCCGCCAAATGCATATCTTATCTGTTAAATGCGTAATTATATACTTAATGCGTAGATGGCTTGTGTATCTACTAAATATATAGCTTCCTTATTTTTGCTCTCTTGTGAATGTTGTATAATTGAATTACACTGAGGTCGTATATTTCCATTGATGTTTTAATTAGAATTCAATGTTTGTGTTGGCCTGTTTGCTCTGTTTGATTTCCCAATAGGCTTGTTCAGCACTACTTGTTTGGAGGGCAGGTGTGGTAGTGGCAGGTGTGTGTGGTGGTGGGTTCACTGCACCAGGTGTAGTGCTGGTTTGGTTACTGCTACCAATGTAATGAACGGCTTTGTACTTTGTCTCCGTAGGAAAGACTTAATCCAGACTGTACCTCTTGATAACGGCAAAATAAATCAAAACAAAAGAAAAAAAATATTCGCATGACTTCATGATTAGGGTTCCCGAGGTGACTAAGGTAAGGCACGACGGAGGTAGCGTGATTGTCAAAGTTCCTTCATAATGAACAAAGAGCAGTGGAAGATACAATACCGTGGCTGGAAGAGTCACAACTTACTCACACTCAAGAGAAACACTGTACTTAGACGTCGTCTAGTGCGAGTTATGTTACTATTAATATGTTAATACTAATACCTATTATTGATATATTACCAATAACTATTACTGATATAGTTCTAATGACCACTACTGATACAGTACTAATAACTACTACTGACACAGTACTAATAACTGGTACTGTTATATTACTAATAACTACTAATGATATAGTAATAATAACTACTACTAATATATTACTAATAACTACTAATGATATAGTAATAATAACTAATACTAATATATTACTAATAACTACTACGGATATATTACTAATAACTTCTACTGTTGTAATAATAACTACTACTGATATAGTACTAATGTTTATTACCGTATATTACTAATAATTCCATTTATTACGATAAATACACGATATTTGTGAGAGTCTGTATGAAAGTAATTGATCATTGTGATGAGTCTGGGCTGTGGGAGCTTCTTCTGAGAACTTTTTCTGGTACAAGGTTCCACCATTTACGTCAGTTAGATACAGTTGGTCTCGTTTGTCTCAGTGCCACGTAAGAACGTTCCAGGCAATTTATGTACGTCATTAAAGGTTTCTGTTTTACAAACATTATCTGCCGGTGTTGCTGTTAGCAGCAACAGCCTGTTTGAACAGGCAGTCAATGGTACAAAAGCTGGTTTTTCAGGCTGGGCTGCCTAAGGTAGAATTTTTTTTCGAACTCGGCAACGGGTATCTGGTCACAGGTATCACAGTTATGTAGCAAAACTCTCTGCATTTATATAAACAAATCAAAATAAAAAGTTTTTTCTTGATTTTTTATTGTAAATAATTGGATGCTCGCATGATTTTTTTTTTTTCAATTTTAGGTATTTTCTGTCTTCCCGTAATTTCGTCATCTCATCTGTCCTCTAATTTATCCTTGTCCTCTTTTTACCAACCTGTCTTCCATTTTTTTTCTCAGTCATTAACGTATCTCAAGTTTACTCCCCATTTACCAACTTCTGTTTTTCTCAATTTTTTTTTCTCGCTTATTTGTGGCTTGATAATGGTTCAGGACGTAGCGAAACCTCCTCTGAAGTTTCCTCTCGTACAGTAAGTGTGGATTATAGTGGATTGTGGATTAATTTGGTGGTAATACCTCCTTTTAGGATAATTATCTTCAAGTGTGAATTGTGGAGGTGGAAGTGAAAGGTGTCGTTTTATCCTGCGTTGTTCATTACTGCCTCCAGGCATCATCTTCCCATCTCATCTTCCCGTCTCATCTTCCCATATCATCTTCCCTCACACTTCCCAGTGGAATAGATTACTGACGAGGTGTGTGAGACAAGCACAAGCTGCAACATAAGCTATTCACTGGGACAGTGTTTCGTTCTGCTGGCTTGATGAAACTCGACGACACGGAGCGACACACACATGTGCACTGACTCCAGGGAAGTGAATGATGTTATGGTTATCCAGGGCGCAGGATCGACGGCATCATCGCCCTCATCTCGGGGGTAATGCAAGTCTCCAGGACTGACTACGCGGCTCTTACCAAGTTCATTGACCAATAAAAGCTTATTATGGTAAAAACAATTGCAGGATAAAGCGATCCTTTATTTACGACGTTTCGCCTACGAACGGGTTTTATAGTCACAAACGTCATCAATAAAGGATTGCATTATACTACAATTGTATGTGTTTAACTATCGTATGAGTATTTTACGCTACTTCTCTCCACAAACTTCTTCTGTAATTTATGTTTTTGTCTTCAAACATCTCAATTAGACTCTTACAATAAACAATATATCTGTGGTGTTCACTCTATCGAGGTAGTTTCCCATCTTGGGAAGAAATATAGCCAAGTCAACTGCTATGTGAGTAGTTAGCTATCTAGAACGATGATCCTACGAAGCATTAACCATCATCGACACTGGTAGTTACGTAGTGGTGGTGGTGGTGATATTGGAATTAGGCCAAGTCTGCTCCTCGCTTCTAGGATATTAAATAAATGATATAATTTGCTTCCTTGGGTAGTTAAGGAAGGTAGTGAGTAATGGAGGAAAGTATAGAAAACTACGAGGATGAAAAAAAAAAGTACTATATGGAGAAAAATAGAGACAGAGACGCATGAATAACCAAAAAAAAAAAAAAAAAAAGGCAGGCAGCACCTGGCAAAGAACAGTTGAACGTCCTGCCTTCACATATATAAGAATTATCAGTAGATTCCTAATTGTCTTCAAGAGGGAGCTTAACACTTTCCATAAGCCAGTTCTTCATTAGTCGAGCCGTGATGGCAAAGTTGGACTTCATGCTGCTGGCATAAATATACTTCTTGGTCAGGCTATCAATCAGGTCTCATTTTGAAACTGGGCGACGGGGCTGTGTCCCCCAAAATTGACTATAGATATATTATATAAAAGCCTTTATGTATGATATAAAACTGAACTTTGTACATTCACTGTTTATGCTCATACCTTCTTGGTTAATTGGGCTAATTAAAGCTTTGCAACCTCTCAAAGGGTCATTAAGTCTTCATGTTATCTGTTCATGACCAGTCATGAATCCTTTAATCCCTAAAATAAGGATATAGTAAGTAGTAAACTCCCACTGAATATATAAACAGAAATAAACCTCTCGCCATATATCTCCCTTATACTTCATTATATGTTTATTGTCACGTGTTCTCTCCCAAAATGTAGGGCTCCATTAGGGAGGCTTAAAATACCGGGGAGTTAAGGCAGGTAATGGGGCTCTCCAACGGGCAGATAATTTCGAAGATTTGGATCCTCCATCATTAAACACTATAGGCGGACTCCCCTCAAGGAAGGTTCCTTGATGTTGGTGAGGGGCTCTTGATTTAGGGAATTGGATCTGTGCTCCAGTTCCCCGAATTAAGCCTGAATGCCTTCCACATCCCCCCCAGGCGCTGTATAATCCTCCGGGTTTAGCGCTTCCCCCTTGATTTTAATAATAATAATAATATAGGCGGACTGAATTCTCCATCAAGGACGGGTGGTGGAGGGTTAAAGGGCTTTTGATTAATGGATTTGGAGCTACCTCCCTTCCCTTAGTAGAGGCCTGATTACCTTCCGTTCCCCAGATGCAGTATGACCTCTTAGGCTTGTAGCGTTTTCCTTTGAATAATAATTAGAGCCGTCTCTGTAGTGAACATTAATATTTATTTTTCATAATTCTTGTTGAAAATGTGATGTTTGACTTTAATAATTGTTTCTAGATGATAGGCATTAATAATAATTACAAATGATAATTGTACATCTATCTGCTGATTGTTTCTAACTGAGGCTAAAATATAGAGATATCTCACCTGTGTTTCAAAGTACCAGACAAGCCTGGCCCAGGGTCGGGCTGCCAGAGTAGGGAAACTTTCGAGACCCATCAGAAATATAATGGTATAAAAGCAGTTTCTCACTTGTTTTTATGATAAATATTGAAAAAATACGCCCTTAGTGTGTTAAGAAGATTGGTTAGTAATATGGCAGCTCAACCCCACGGATGATTGATCTGTAATTCGGTTGCCTGCTGATTTCAGTTGGAGAATTATCAGGAGTGGCTGACAATTGGGTGTGACTCACAATTTGAAATTCTGGTTAATTGGAGGAGGGGAAGGTGATGACTAGGACCAGGTGTTAATTGCAGGTACGTAATGGCACAAGAGGAATGGCTGGCCTCGTTAGATGGGGCTGAGTAATGATTGGTGGGTAATATGACCGAAGGGTATTGACTGATGAAGGTGGCTGATGACGGAAGGGGACTGGCATGTAGCGGTGACTGATTATTAAATTGAAGAATAAAAACATACGATGCCGATATTCCAGATAATTCACAGATAACCCGCACTTAGAAGAGGCACCTTAGTTAAGTCACAACCTCAGTCGTGACTTGACAGTGGTCCAGGACGGACCGAAACGGTGTCATGTGGTTGTCCTTCTAGGTGTTGTATTTTTGTGATTAAATTGAACTCATAACTGAAGAGGAGGAAAGATGACTGCATGGAGAGGTGACCGAAGGTGACCGACAGGTAAAGGGGACTGGAAATTTGAGGTGCTTCCTCAGGCAGTTCCTGAATAACCTGGCTGGGGTGCTTACGTTGAATTACTTGCTACTAGCACCAATAGCACAATAGACTGACAAATCATACCAAAGGCACAGGCCCAGATATTTTAAATTATATTTTGCCGCCGAAGTGGCTAGTTTACCGTGCATCCCATATAGATCCTGTCGACGGCAGCGCAAAAGCATATGGATACAGGACAAGCCTAGAAACTAGGCCTCAATAAAGTTAACAGGAATACATATAGATTTAAGTCGACTGTTGATATGTCACATAGGTTATTATACTGTCTCTATATTCAGTAAGTGGACAGTTTAACACGCTGACCAAACTGCCAGAAATACTTATAACCGAGCCTGAGCCTGGCTACTAACCATAATTTTTAAAGGGGGTGGACCGGTAAGCTAGTGGAAGGTCTTGGTCAGTTGACCAAAAGCTCCAGCTGTGGGTCATCAAATGACTAAGACCCGCGTCAGGAAACATTTGTCCTGTTTCCTGAAAAATAGTACCTAACCTAACCTGACTACTACAGCATCAGTCTGTTCACTTTGCAGGTTGCTTAATAAACGTACTTACGTTCATGTTATAGTGAGTGACGGGTCACCACGAAACTACTTGGTTTAACATTTATAGACGATATGTTGATTTTTTTTATTAAGAAGGAAGATCATGCTATTTGAAGAATTCTTAACTTATCACAAAAAAATATTAACTTCTCTGTTGGATCCAAAAGAAGAAGAGACTTTCGTGGGTGTGATAATTACAGTGTTACTAGATAAATAATCCAGTAGTTGTGAGGGTCATGTGATCTGTGATGTCGGCATGTCTCAGGCAAGAGTCATAGAATGAATGATGGTGACGGTGTTTCTTCTTTTTTCGGGTCACACTACCTCGGTGGAAGGCGGCCAGTGTGTCTGTAGAAAAAAAAAAAGTGGTAGGCAGAGGGTACTGAAAAATTGTCTGTATCCTCAATCTGTCGTTCAGTGGATTGTTGAAAATATATTCATACCGTTCTTTCATGATTTTGTTCTATCGTTTTCGTCATCGGTAAGTGAACCTCCAGTGAGTAGTGGGTCAGTTGTAGACTACTTCATTACTACGATTTTGCCTATATGTAAAAATATTTAGGATTATTTGCAGTTTTGCTTGGGTGCTTCTTGCTTGGGGGCTTCTTGCTTGCATGCTTCTTGCTTGGGTGCTTCTCTTGCTTGGGTGCTTCTTCCTTGGGTGCTTCTTGCTTGGGTGCTTCTTCCTTGGGTGCTTCTTGCTTGGGTGCTTCTTCCTTGGGTGCTTCTTCCTTGGGTGCTTCTTGCTTGGGTGCTTCTTGCTTGCATGCTTCTTGCTTGGATGCTTCTTGCTTGGGTGCTTCTTGCTTGGGTGCTTCTTGCTTGGGTGCTTCTTGCTTGGGTGGTTCTTCCTTGGGTGCTTCTTGCTTGCATGCTTCTTGCTTGGGTGCTTCTTGCTTGGGTGCTTCTTGCTTGCATGCTTTTTGCTTGGGTGCTTCTTGCTTGCATGCTTCTTGCTTGCATGCTTCTTGCTTGGGTGCTTCTTGCTTGCATGCTTCTTGCTTGGGTGCTTCTTGCTTGCATGCTTCTTGCTTGGGTGCTTCTTGCTTGCATGCTTCTTGCTTGGGTGCTTCTTGCTTGGGTGCTTCTTGCTTGCATGCTTTTTGCTTGGGTGCTTCTTGCTTGCATGCTTCTTGCTTGCATGCTTCTTGCTTGGGTGCTTCTTGCTTGCATGCTTCTTGCTTGGGTGCTTCTTGCTTGCATGCTTCTTGCTTGGGTGCTTCTTGTTTGGGTGCTTCTTGCTTGCATGCTTCTTGCTTGGGTGCTTCTTGCTTGCATGCTTCTTGCTTGGGTGCTTCTTGCTTGCATGCTTCTTGCTTGGGTGCTTCTTGCTTGCATGCTTCTTGCTTGGGTGCTTCTTGCTTGGGTGCTTCTTGCTTCCATGCTTCTTGCTTGGGTGCTTCTTGCTTGCATGCTTCTTGTTTGCATGCTTCTTGCTTACGTGCTTCTTCCGTCTAGTGTGAAAATTTTAGTTTCTGCATCAGTAATCTCTCGTAGATTATTTTAACTCTGTTGTGATCTATGCTCGTTTTTAAGTAATTTAGCAAACACGTTTTTTCTTCTGTACATTCTTTTACGTTCTCTTTCAGTCGTTGATCTTGTAGGCTTTCTCAGCAGATTATACTTCACATGGGTTCCGTACGTCTGTTTGTTCAGCTGTTCCGTGCACTTCTGTAAGTTAATTAAGAGAATGCTAATTCTTTCTGGTCTCGGTTAATTCTCTTATTGCCGAAGTTAAATGTGCTGAACATTCCTTGACGTTCTTTCTTTCTTAGGTTCTCTACGTATATATTTATTCTTGTTTACACTTCAGTGACGTTGTAAGAGTTTATTTGGCATTATTATCTCCGATTAGTTCCTCAATACGAAGATCAGGTGGATCGTGTTACCTGTTGGTTCAACAGATAACAGAACTAGAGCTTAGTAATAATAATATTGAAATAACAGCTTAATTTTTTTTTCACTACGAAATAATTTACTTTTATTTACTGTATAGATAGTTAGAGTATGTAGGAAAGAGGGAAATTTTTTCCCAGTAAAAGTAGGCCTTAGACAAGGATGTGTGATGTCACCGTGGTTGTTTAATATATTTATAGATGGGGTTGTAAGAGAAGTAAATGCGAGGGTCTTGGCAAGAGGCGTGGAGTTAAAAGATAAAGAATCACACACAAAGTGGGAGTTGTCACAGCTGCTCTTTGCCGATGACACTGTGCTCTTGGGAGATTCTGAAGAGAAGTTGCAGAGATTGGTGGATGAATTTGGTAGGGTGTGCAAAAGAAGAAAATTAAAGGTGAATACAGGAAAGAGTAAGGTTATGAGGATAACAAAAAGATTAGGTGATGAAAGATTGAATATCAGATTGGAGGGAGAGAGTATGGAGGAGGTGAACGTATTCAGATATTTGGGAGTGGACGTGTCAGCGGATGGGTCTATGAAAGATGAGGTGAATCATAGAATTGATGAGGGAAAAAGAGTGAGTGGTGCACTTAGGAGTCTGTGGAGACAAAGAACTTTGTCCTTGGAGGCAAAGAGGGGAATGTATGAGAGTATAGTTTTACCAACGCTCTTATATGGGTGTGAAGCGTGGGTGATGAATGTTGCAGCGAGGAGAAGGCTGGAGGCAGTGGAGATGTCATGTCTGAGGGCAATGTGTGGTGTGAATATAATGCAGAGAATTCGTAGTTTGGAAGTTAGGAGGAGGTGCGGGATTACCAAAACTGTTGTCCAGAGGGCTGAGGAAGGGTTGTTGAGGTGGTTCGGACATGTAGAGAGAATGGAGCGAAACAGAATGACTTCAAGAGTGTATCAGTCTGTAGTGGAAGGAAGGCGGGGTAGGGGTCGGCCTAGGAAGGGTTGGAGGGAGGGGGTAAAGGAGGTTTTGTGTGCGAGGGGCTTGGACTTCCAGCAGGCATGCGTGAGCGTGTTTGATAGGAGTGAATGGAGACAAATGGTTTTTAATACTTGACGTGCTGTTGGAGTGTGAGCAAAGTAACATTTATGAAGGGATTCAGGGAAACCGGCAGGCCGGACTTGAGTCCTGGAGATGGGAAGTACAGTGCCTGCACTCTGAAGGAGGGGTGTTAATGTTGCAGTTTAAAAACTGTAGTGTAAAGCACCCTTCTGGCAAGACAGTGATGGAGTGAATGATGGTGAAAGTTTTTCTTTTTCGGGCCACCCTGCCTTGGTGGGAATCGGCCGGTGTGATAATAAAAAAAAAAAAAAAAAAAAAATAAAAATAATATTTTCCTTATGGTTATTTGTAGGATTTTCTGACTATTTTTGTTTATAATTTCCTGGTGAGCCAAGTTTATTTTCTTTAGTATTACCGACATAAAATATTTGGTATTAATTTGTAATAGTTACAATAATATCTGCATTCAAATGCGTACTGACAACAGTAACGAAGAAAAGGAACGTTGGCAGAAAGAGCTTTTATTGGGGCAGTGTTTCGCTCTGTTAAGATCTGTTGCAGGTTAAAAATAATGAGAATTTTGCTATTTTCACAGCAATGGCAGGACTTTTATTTGTGTGGGCGGGGCTGGCGTGAAGCTGCCATTGTGTGCACGGGAAGAAATATTGTGCACAGAGCACACAGACCTTGTAGCTGTGTATATAACCCGAGATTTATTTTGGCTTTGTTTTGATGTTTACAGGTAAGGTGATACTTGGTCACGCTAGTGTGAAGGTGAAGCAGAGAGGTTTCACACCTGCTGCGTTTCTGGTGAATGTTGACGCATGTGTGTGAGCAGCTAGGATGATAGTGTGGTAGTAATGGTGGTAGTGTTGGTGTAGCTAGGATGATAGTGTGGTAGTGGTGGTGTTGATGTAGCTAGGATGATAGTGTGGTGGTAGTGTTGATGTAGCTAGGATGATAGTGTGGTAGTAGTGGTGGTAGTGTTGATGTAGCTAGGATGATAGTGTGGTAGTAGTGGTGTTAGTGTTGATGTAGCTAGGATGATAGTGTGGTAGTAGTGGTGGTAGTGTTGATGTAGCTAGGATGATAGTGTGGTGGTAGTGGTGGTAGTGTTGATGTAGCTAGGATGATAGTGTGGTAGTAGTGGTGGTAGTGTTGATGTAGCTAGGATGATAGTGTGGTGGTAGTGGTGGTAGTGTTGATGTAGCTAGGATGATAGTGTGGTAGTGGTGGTGGTAGTGTTGATGTAGCTAGGATGATAGTGTGGTAGTAGTGGTGGTAGTGTTGATGCAGCTAGGATGATAGTGTGGTAGTGGTGGTGGTAGTGTTGATGCAGCTAGGATGATAGTGTGGTAGTGGTGGTGGTAGTGTTGATGTAGCTAGGATGATAGTGTGGTAGTGGTGGTGGTAGTGTTGATGTAGCTAGGATGATAGTGTGGTAGTGGTGGTGGTAGTGTTGATGTAGCTAGGATGATAGTGTGGTAGTGGTGGTGGTAGTGTTGGTGTAGCTAGGATGATAGTGTGGTAGTAGTGGTGGTGGTGGTAGTGTTGATGTAGCTAGGATGATAGTGTGGTAGTGGTGGTGGTGTTGATGTAGCTAGGATGATAGTGTGGTAGTGGTGGTGGTGGTGGTAGTGTTGATGTAGCTAGGATGATAGTGTGGTAGTGGTGATGGTGGTAGTGTTGATGTAGCTAGGATGATAGTGTGGTAGTGGTGGTGGTGGTAGTGTTGATGTAACTAGGATGATAGTGTGGTAGTGGTGGTGGTGGTAGTGTTGATGTAGCTAGGATGATAGTGTGGTAGTGGTGGTGGTAGTGTTGATGTAGCTAGGATGATAGTGTGGCGGTGGTGGTAGTGTTGATGTAGCTAGGATGATAGTGTGGTAGTGGTGGTGGTAGTGTTGATGTAGCTAGGATGATAGTGTGGCGGTGGTGGTAGTGTTGATGTAGCTAGGATGATAGTGTGGTAGTGGTGGTGGTGGTGGTGATGGTAGTGTTGATGTGGCAAGGATGATAGTGTGGTAGTAGTGGTGGTAGTGTTAGTGTAGCTTGGATAGTGTGGTAGTAGTGGTGGTGGTGGTAGTGTTGATGTAGCTAGGATGATAGTGTGGTAGTAGTAGTGGTGGTGGTAGTGTTGATGTAGCTAGGATGATAGTGTGGTAGTGGTGGTGGCGGTAGTGTTGATGTAGCTAGGATGATAGTGTGATAATAGTGATGGTGGTAGTGGTTGTGTTGGTGCAGCTAGGATGATAGTGTGGTAGTAGTGATGGTGGTGGTGGTAGTGTTGGTGCAGCTAGGATGATAGTGTGGTAGTAGTGATGGTGGTGGTGGTAGTGTTGGTGCAGCTAGGATGATAGTGTGGTAGTAGTGATGGTGGTGGTGGTAGTGTTGGTGCAGCTAGGATGATAGTGTGGTAGTAGTGATGGTGGTGGTGGTAGTGTTGGTGCAGCTAGGATGATAGTGTGGTAGTAGTGATGGTGGTGGTGGTAGTGTTGGTGCAGCTAGGATGATAGTGTGGTAGTAGTGATGGTGGTGGTAGTTGTGCTGGAGCAGCTAGGTAGTTTTGTGGTAGCGATAGTTATAATGGTGGTTGTAGTTGTTGCTTCATCAGTTGTATTTTTATTATTGTTAGTCATGTGGGAACGGGGGTAATTATACTTGATCTGAAGAACTGGATGGTAACTCGAGTTCCTTAGATCAAGTCGTCCAACCGTATTAATTTACCCCGTGAATGGATCGTTGATACTGGTGGCGGCGCCTCAGATGAGCCTCAAGGATGTTAGGAAATATCTTGAAAGCCATATACAGTTTCAAGAGTAGGTATGAAAAGAAGCACCGACCCAGGAATCAGTGCTGTCAGTCAATATATTTTACGAGCCGGGCCAAGAGTAGTGCCTCGAACCACCGTCAGCACTAATGGGTGAGGACACTGACCCAGCAACATGGGTGCTGTCAGGACTGTCTTCACTGTTGTTGTTGGTGCTGGGTGTACCTTGCTGCTGGCGCTCCCTCCCCTCACCCTGTATCACACCCCAACCCACACCTCCCTCACCCCCCACAGGCAGCTGGCAGTTGAGTGCCACTTTCCTCCCAACATCCTCCCTCCGCTGCCCCTCCCCCCGTTCTCCATGGCAGCTGGTCGTTTGGGTGCCAGTCTTCCACCCCCCTTCCTTACTCCCTCTACCCATCCGCATACCCGCCCTTGAGTAACCTCTCTTACCCTCACGTGGTGTAGGTTATCTCTATTCGTTTCCGGAGGTCACCGCCCCTGCAGCCTGGTGCCAGGTTGCTGGTCCTCCTGATTGTTAGCTTGACTAATGAACAGCGCTAGTGCTCCAGCGAATACACCACAGCCCGGCTGATCAGGACCTGCTTTGGGGAACCTTTTAAGTTCCCTCTTCAAGACAACCTGGGGTCTGTTGGTAATTTCCCTTAGGTTAGGTAAGGTTTGTCAGGAAACAGGACAAGTGTTTCCTGATGCGGGTCTTGCTAAGTCATATGATGACCTGCAGCCGGAGTTTTTGGTCGTCTGACCGAAGCCTTTCACTGGCTTGCCTGTCCACTCCTTTACACATTGTTATCATTCAGTCACTCTTATGCATGAGAGGTGGGTGTTGAAGAGTCGTGGTCCTTTTACACTTATTGAGCTCTCTGTATACTCATTGCTCCTCTGCTCTTCGAGGGAAGTATGTGGTACCATCTGTCTTGTATTCATATGTAATGATTTCTGTGTGCAGGTTTGGGACCAGTGTCTCTAGAATCTTCAGGTATAGATTGTCAAGTGTATTTCTCGCCTATCTTCTAAGGAGGGACTTAAGGTACTCCTAGTAATTTAAGTGCTTAAATAAGTTTATACGAGCTGTGATTTGTTTTGAAAGTTCTAGTTATCCAATTATATCATTTTCCTCACAGTTACATTAATGACATTGTTGTGCTCCTTGAACGTGAGATCCTCTGACATCAACACTCCCAAGTCTCTCATGTTAGACTTATCCTCTGTCGAGTTATTTGAGTTTATCTTCTACTCCCTACTTATTTTTATTCCTCAATCTTTCTATAGTTTAGTAAGTGAACTTTCTCCGCATTGAACCTCACTTTGTTGTCAGTCTACTGGAAGACTTGTTTGATATCAGGTTGATGGCTCACTGGGTGTAGGTTCCTCCATATGTGTGGGTTCTTCCTCTTCTTGTGTAGGTACTATCTCCCCACTTATAGGTTCTCCCCATGTGTAAGCTCTTCCTCCCCATATGTACGTTCTTTCTCCCTATGTATACGTTATCCTCATGTGTACGTTCTTCATACTTGCAGGTTCCTCTCTATGTGTTGGTTATCTCTTCCCAATGTGTAGGCTCCCCCACCATCGTCGCAGGTCACCCCTCAGGGCCACACTGAAGCCTGCCACTTTGTGTCTGAATAATTATGTGGCAATTACCGTGAGAGTTTAAGATCCTGTGCCTTAGAAAAGCTGCTCTTTTTATAACGTTGTTGAAGATGAGCGCTGAAGAGGGGTAAGGAGAGGGCAGGAAGTTATCAGGTAAGGTAAGATAAAAGGGCAGCGCGTCTCTCTACTCCGGTATATAGACGTCCTGGAAAATGAGTGTGAAAAAACTGCTTGTTAAAAGTTTTGCATACTGGATTGTTGGTCTTGTCTTTCTGTCTCTAAAGCGTTTAAGATAACAAGTAATTCTTACTAATTGCTACTTGTATTCATAAAAAATCATAGGTCTCGAATTCTTCATCTTTAATTGCGGAGGCCTGGTCTGAGATCGAGCCGTGAGGGTTTGTAATCCTTGAGATAAGGCAATGTGCATATTCAGTACTCCTTGTAGATGTGTTTACACTCTACTTACCACATACCAGAGACCACTTGGCGAATATTTCCAAAAGCAAGATGAATATAGAATGCATTTAATGCTAGAGTAAATGGGTGTATATTAAACAATTAGTATTTTCTCTCGAGGAGAACACTCTGATGTTTCAGAGGGGAATTATGAATTCTTAGAAAAGAGTGAGAAACCCATCACTGGAGGAATATTAACACTTACACTCTAAAGCCCAAAGTCTTCTTAAAAGTATATCACTCTTGGGCTCTCTTCCCCCAGTCTCGTCAGCTTCCTCCACTACTGTGACAGACCTCTGTCCTACCACAGCCTTTACACACTCATATTTCCTCATGTGACCTTACCCTTGAGTTAGCGATTCCTTCCCAAGTCTAAACAAAACGGGGTCGTGACCTCAGATACTAAGCCAAAATATAAAAAGTACATTCCTCACATTTCCCTTTCTTTCCTTAAAAGAAATAATTTAAAGTTGTCGAATCTATGAATATCCTAAGCGCGTTATTTTTCCTAACCCATTATATATATATATATATATATATATATATATATATATATATATATATATATATATATATATATATATATATATATATATATATATATAAACAAAAATGTGTGTGTATGCATGTGTCTTGTTTTATTTTATATGTTTTCTGTGCCCCCTTCTGACACTGTTTTTTGGGAACTGTTGCATTTTTCTTTAGTTTATTCCGAGGAATGGTAGAGTTGTTTATTCTCGTTTATTTGTACTCGTGTGTTTGTGTGTTGCTTTCTTTCCCCGGGACCAGTGTCGAGTTTTATTGTCTTGGTTTTGTTCTGATTTTTGTTTCTCGCTTCGTTCACCTTTCTCTGTTCTCCCTCACTTCACAGTGCCTCACCTCTCGCTCCCTCACTTCTCCCTCCTTCACCTCTCGCTCCCTCACTTCTCCTTCCTTCACCTCTGGCTCCTTCACCTCTCGCTCCCTCACTTCTCCCTCCTTCACCTCTCGCTTCTTCACCTCTCGCTCCTTCACCTCTCGCTCCCTCACTTCTCCCTCCTTCACCTCTCGCTCCTTCACCTCTCGCTCCCTCACCTCTAGCTCCCTCACCTCTAGCTCCCTCACCTCTAGCTCCCTCACCTCTAGCTCCCTCACCTCTCGCTCTCCCATCTCTCATTCACTCCCTCTCATCTTTCTCCCTCTCATCTCTCTCCCTCACCTCTCGCTCCCTCGCCTCTCACTCCCTCACTTGACACTGTTGTAGCCAGTAGATCGAGCCACTACAGCTGGATTTACCGCCTACAGCTAAGAAACCTATATTTCCCTGGTTTTCTCCTTTTTTGGCCGGATGAAAGATCCCGAGCCATTTTGAAAAGCTTTGCAAACCATTTCCCCCATTTTAGAGCGCTCGCGCGTGTGTGTACTCACCTATTTGTGGTTGCAAGGAGGTCGATTCATAGCTCCTGGCCCCGCCTCTTCACTGATTGCTACTGGATCCTCTCTCTCCCTGCTCCATGAGCTTTATCAAACCTCGTCTTAAAACTATGTTTGTGTGGTAGATGGAAACACCACACTCCTCTTCCTCTTCCTTCAGCTCCCTCACTCTTCCCATTTATCCCTTCTTATCTCGTCTTCTCTTCCTGCCAGAATTTACTCTCACTCTCACTTTCCCTTCTAGTTTTCCTTCCCCTCCTGCCATCTTTACCCCTGCCATCACGGTAAGCCAGGCAGAGCAACGCCGTCACATTACACAGCGGTCTCCCTTGCAACTGAAAGAAAATTGACGGGGGGGCCACTCTTCTGGGTTTCCGCCAGCCTTTCATTGCACATTCTTCTGCGTCGTCAACCCTCAACTGCCTCGTGTTTTCCACTTGCTGTGTCAAGGCTCGCGGGATTCCGGTACGCATTTGATTGTCTGGGAACGGAACTCCGGAAATCTGAGGCCTTTTTCTTAATTTTCTGGAGATGTTTATTTGGTCGTTGGCGTTGGTACGGAGCGAGGAGAAAGGAAGTGGTCTGAGAAAGTTCTTTTTTTGTTGTTTTTGTTTTCAAGTAACAAGAGACAGGCGTACAGTTGTGACAGTAAAGGAAACGTTTCGCTTTTAATGAATGTCATAACACACTGCACATGTGTGTCCACATCTTAGTGAATAAGACACGAGTATAACAGTTTATTAGCGAATCGTATCGCCTGTGCAGCAGGTTCCGTCATTCTGATCCAGGCAAAAATAACACTGGAGACAGTAGGAGTAATTTTGAGGAGTTGTCTACCAATAATAATATGTCTTTCACGTCTTGTGAGATATGTTATTAATGGTATACGTTTTGAGTGTTCCCCTTGCTGTTTCTGCCATAGATGGACGCTAGATACAGTTCGGTTCGTAGGTTACAACTTTTCTTAATTCAAGAGCAACTCAAGAATTGTTCTCATTACTTCATTTTGAAAAATAAAAGTCAAAATACAGTGGCCAGAACATTTCACAAATAACAGACTCTTAGAGGAATCATGAGACAACGTTTCACAAGAACATAAGAAAGAAGGAATACTACACTGCAGCAGGCCTACTGGCCCATGCGAGGCAGGTCCAATTTTCCTACCGGCTTAAGCCAATGCCTTAACCTAGTCAGGTCAGGTCAGGTCACATTCACTTAAGGAAGGAGCGCGGCATCTGACCTATTAGCACAAGCTAGTCAGGTCCAACTCATACTCACCCACACCCACTCACGTATTTATCTAACCTATCTTTAAAACTACACAACGTTTTAGCCTCTATAACTGTACTCGGGAGTTTGTTCCACTCATCCACAGTGCTTTCCTGTATCCTTCTTGAATCTGAATTTTTCCAGCTTAAAGCCATTGCTGCGAGCCCTGTCTAGGCTAGATATTTTTAGCACGCTATTTACTTCCCTTTATTTATTTCTGTTTTCCATTTATACACCTCAATCATATCCCCCCTAATTCTACGCTTTTCTAGAGAGTGCAGTTTCAGGGCCCTCAGTCTATCCTCATAGGGAAGATTTCTGATACATGGGATCAACTTTGTCATCCTCCTTTGTACGGTTTCCAGAGCATTTACATCCATTCTGTAATATGGTGAGCAAAACTGTGCAGCATAATCTAAATGAGGCCTAACCAAGGATATATAGAATTGAAGAACAACCTGAGGACTTCTATTATTGATACTTCTAGATATGAAGCCCAGAATTCTGTTAGCTTTATTGCGAACACTTATGAACTGTTGTCTTGGTTTCAGATTACTGCTAACCAGAACTCCTAAATACTTTTCGCAATAATATTAAGATCTACATTATTTAATTTGTATGTGGCATTGTTATTTTCCCGTCCAACATTTAGAACTTTGCATTTGTCTATATTAAACTGCATCTGCCACTTCTCCGACCAATGCATCAGTCTATTCAGATCATCCTGGAGTGCTATAGTGTCTCAATAGAATGAATTGGCCTATTTTTGTGTCATCAGCAAATTTGCTTATGTCGCTATTTATTCCCTCATCTATGTTGTTTATGTAAATTGTGAACAACAAAGGACCCAACACAGACCCCTGTGGAACACCGCTTGTGACGTGCTCCCATTCTGATTTCTCCCCATTTATGCAAACTCTGCTGCCTATTTGTCAACCATACCTCTACCCAGGAAAAATTTCTCGTATTCCGTGTGCCTTAAGTTTCCTCAGTAGCCTCTGATGTGGAACTCTATCGAAAGTCTTACAAAAGTCCATATACACAATATCATATTCACTATCATGATCTACCTCCTCAAATACCTTAGTGAAAAAAGTTAGTAAATTCATAAGACAGGAACGCCCCTTTGTAAAACCGTGCTGAGATTCATTAATCAATTTTTGCCTTTCAAGATGGCTACGAATTGCCTCGGCAATTATTGATTTCATAAATTTTCCCACTATAGAGGTAAGGGTTATTGGTCGATAGTTCGAAGCTAAGGACCTGTCACCTGCCTTATAAATAGGTATTACATTTGTCATTTTCCGCTTGTCTGGCACTTTGCCAGTTTGTAGTGATATATTGAAAAGATTAGCTAAAGGTATGCTAAGTTCCTCTTTACATTCCTTTAAAACCCTTGCAAACAGTTCATCAGGGCCTGGTGGTTTGTTAGGTTTTAATTTCTCTATTTGTTTGTGGACCATGTCACTAGTTACCTCTATCGTGCATAGTTTATTATCGTAGTGTTTTACATAATTTATTATTTCTGGAATTTTGCTAGTATCTTCCTGAGTAAAAACTGGGAGGAAGTCTGTGTTGAAAAGTTCTCACATTTCCTTATCACTAACCATACCACGGGTGGGGATAGAACCCGCGATCAGAGAGTCTCAAAACTCCAGACCGTGGCGTTAGCCACTGGACCAGCTAGCCGCAATAATATTCGCCCAACTAGGTATATTTCTACACCATAGGAAGGTTAGCATAGGCACCACTGTGACCACAAATGCAAGTTTTTACAGACGAATCTCCAGCTAGCGTGGCCGTGGTATGGTTTGTTTGCAATCGTGTCATTACGATTTCGTGAGTCATGTTCCTTATCACTGTTAGTGATCTGACCTGAGTTACTCTTAAGTGGGCCTATCTTGTCCCTAATCTCGATTCATAATCGTCCAGGGCGGACCGAATCGTCGCCTCATAATAATAAAAATATTTGCTTCTACAAGTGCACGATACAACTTATATAGACATAGCTGATATCAGTTACATACTACGTATATAGAAAGCCCCTGGTTATGCAAAGTATTTCGGGCAAGTTAGGTTAATTTTGTCCCCCAGGATGCGGCTCACACTACGGTCGACTAACATCCAGGTACCTGCTAAGTGAACAGGGACAGCAGGTGTCTTAAGGAAACACGTCCTAATATTTCCAGCTGTACCGGTGGTCGAACCACGGACCTCAGTGTGTAAACTGAGTGCACTACCAACCGATCTAGGGTACACCATGTTTCCCCTAAGTGTCAGTTGTCAATCTGCTCGAGTTTTCTGACGCTTGTTGTGAAGAGTGCAGCTGGTGTCACGTGTTTTGTGTGTCACATAATTTCGCTTTGACTGTGAGTGTGGCAGCGAGAGCGTGTCACACGGGGTGGTGACGTCGCTTGAGTGATACACTACGTGGGAGTCTGACAATAGGTGTACTTCACCGCATAAGAGTTATACGTAGTGTTAGTGTGTTACTAAGTGTCAAGAATGACGTGTGTGTGTGTGTGTGTGTGTGTGTGTGTGTGTGTGTGTGTGTGTGTGTGTGTGTGTGTGTGCACATGTGACGCACACAACCAGCTATGTGTGAGGAGCACCAGCTGTGTCTGAGGAGCACCAGCTGCCAAGTTAACTATAAGCCCTCCCCCCACACGTACCCAAACATGTATCAACTTGTCTTGGAATACGAGAAAAAGTTTTAATTTATTTTCTTTTTATATTTTATCATGATCTTCATTGGTAGAAAAATAAAATAAACTTATAAGTGTACTCACATGTACACCCTAGTAAACCCGACCTCACACTCAAAGGCTTTTTATCCAAGGGGAGCTACTCTCCCCTTCTATGTATCTAACCTAATTACCTCCTATTTCCCAGGAGCTGTATCCCTGCGAGGGTAGCGCCTACCCATGGTCGCCTGTAGGTTTTCTGTAGTCTGTTTCAAGGGTCGCCGCCACCCACGGTCAGGTCCTAGACCAGGCTGTTGGTGCTAGCAACACGCAAACCAAAGCATGCACCACAGCCCGGCTGATCAGGAACTGACTTGAATTTACCAGGTTTCCTCTTATGGAAAATTACCAAGTTCCCCCTTGGAGACATTACACAAGTTATAGTACACCCAATAATTGCAACAGCCTGGTTGATCAGGCAAGCACCAGACAAGCCTGGCCCAGAGCCGAGCTGCGGGAGTAGAGAAACTCTCGAAACCTATCAATGATAAAGGTATAATATAATATAATGTACAACTTTGTCATCTCTACCAATCTGTCAGATGTTACTCTCACCTATATATAATACGTTGGTGGTTGACTCTGAGTGTAAGTGTATATACAGAAATTTTCCTAAAAGAGAAGTAACTATAAATTAATGTGGCATTGTATAATGTTCTTAAATTGACGCACTATAATGCATAAAAAAAGGAACAATATAGTTAAGAAAAAATATGTTATAGAACATGCTTTTATTTGGACAATGGAACTTTGTCCTAATGACTTTGTTTTTACTCAGATTGTTTTAATCTTCAGACATTAGCATCCTTCCTCATTTTAAAACTTGTCTGTTAAATTGGGATGTGATGTTGACTGTAAATGAGAAGATAAAAAGACGTGAAACGTACAGAGCATGGAATGGGAGATAAGGGCTGCAGCTGATGAGGTAAAGGTACAAAGCCTAGAAGAGGTGAGGGAACCGAGGAGGGAACTGTATGGTAGAAATGAAAATGTTCTGTTAAGCGAGTGAGTGAATTGTAGGATGGATCTGAGGGCTCTATCTTTAAAATATTAACAAAAACACAAAATGATTTGAGAAAGGATATTCCTGGTGGACAAAGAACGAGTACTCATTAATTAGCCCACGATAGTATACCAATAGAAGTAGGCTCGTCCCCTGTATCCCGAGTGAATACCCCGACATGGATCGTGTTCCTCGCGGAGGAGCCAGTGAATATCACGACATGGGTCGCGTTTCTCGAGGAGAAGCCAGTGAATACCACGACATGGGTCGTGTTCCTCGTGGAGGAGCCAGTGAATACCCCGACATGGGTCGTGTTCCTCGCGGAGGAGCCATTGAATACTCCGACATGGGTCTGTGTTCCTCGCGGAGGAGCCAGTGAAGACAAACAAATTGATATACAGATATACAGATATACAGAAGAGCAGCCCAGCCACCGTGGAGAGAAGACGTCGTCGTTCCCGCTCTTCAGCTGAGCAACTCTGAACACTGTTGCTCGAGAATTTACTTGGGTTATCCTGAGTAGTTCTTCACCAGAGCTGAGAGGAGACTTGCTTGCAGTCACTTCGAGCCCCATCCCATCAAGAGGGTAAGGCGGTGACTTGCTTGCTTGTTCACCCCTCTCATCCCCATCCCCCCATCCTTCCCCATCCTCCCCCCACCCATACATCAACACTGGCCCACACACTTAACACACTACATACATTGCTATCCTTCTGACTGTCCTATCTTCTTATTTTTCGGCAACTTCGCTTTGGCGAGTTAACACAAGGCATTTTGACCATCTGGTAGCCCGTGTGGTTTTTTAAAATCCAGCCGATCTTTGCCTTGGGCCCTTTCCCCTCACTACTCGAGGGTAGGCTATCTTAGGAGCTGACCTTCATAAGTCAGCTGAAATAGGATGTTAGGCTAACATTAAGGAAAGATACCTTTTTGTTAAGCAACTCCTCTGCCAGATGCTCCTTCCTAGGCATCATGGCGAGGATTCGTGTAAGATTACGCATTGATGGAAATCAAATGTCCATGAAAGACATTCTCAATTGTATTTGCTCTAACTCAACTGTTGCTCCAGTGGATGTTTTTAAAACCCACGCTGGAGCAGTACTTCTCCTCTCTTCGGAAGAAGAGTTACTTCAACTCCTAAAGCATGATGTCTTGGATAAACTGAGGACTTCTGGTGTTATCCCAATTGCACCTGACAGCTATCAAGCTCAGAGGACTGTGTTTGTGGCCAGAATCAACAGTTTTATGAAACACAGCACTGTTAATGAAATTGTTGATAACATTAATGCCGAGAATTCTGACCTTAGGGCTGTAGAAGCACACAAATTCTCGAATCACAACAACAATAAGGTAACTTTAAAATTAATACTCGAGACACCTGAGGAGGCCAAACTTGTGTGTCAAAATGGCTTCAAATGTTTCAGTACCAGATGTACATCTGACCAAATTTCTATGGAACGTTTTGTCAGTGTGACACAATGTTTCAAGTGTTATGCCTTTGGTCATAACAACAACAAATGCAGTACACAAGGGCAAATTTGTAGCATTTGCTCTGGCCAACATTCCTATCGTGATTGTACCAATAAAAATTCACCTAAATGTGTCCTCTGTAATGGAAAACATCATGCTGTTTCTGCTATTTGTCCTGAAAGAAAAAAGGAAATGCAGAAAATTCTTGACGCCAAGAAACTATCCACATCTAAGAAGACCACTCCCCAGGCACCGCCAACCATGTCCCAAACTTCCTTCCCAGCTCTGCCTGGATCAAGTGGGACTCCTCAGGTCTCTACCAATGGTTCCAATGTTTGGAATTCTGCCCCTCTTGGAGCGCCCCAATCTAACCCTCACTTACAACAGACACAACAACAAGGTTCAGTCGCATCTCATGTGTCTCAGGTATCCACAGACGGGGATATAACGAGAGCACAACTAATGTACTTGGTGGCCAAAGACACAGCAGGTGGTGATATTCAACTCTGCTCTCGTGTTTTAAATGATCTGTTAATGGCTAATGGGATTACTCCCATCATTATCCCTGAAAATGTGAAGGCCATTATGACCCAGCCTTCTCATAACAAGAAGTATGTACCATACTCTACACCTAAAAAGAAGCCTAAGTCATCCCTGGCCCAGGGATCGTCCTCCTCGCAAACTCAGGTTGTCAACCCCTCTCAACCCAATAATGGGGATTACAATTTTCCAACTTAATGTTCAACATTTCTTTAATAACCGTTACCTCCTTGAGGTTGAACTACATAATTACAATCCCGATGTTATACTCTTGAATGAGACAGCTGCAAGAGTTGATCAACATATTAAATTACGTGGTTACTGTACTGTGGAGAAATCGAGAGGACCCTTTAGTGGTGTAGCCATCTTAGTTAAATTAGGCTATACATTTAAAATTATTCATGTTGATGAAGATAACATTCTTGCAATAGAAATGACAACGTCTCATGGACAACTAGTGATAGTAACTGGATATTTTCCCCCAAGACAAAATATATAGAATCAATTCCTCTACATAGGATATTAAGCAGAAACATTCCAACAATTCTAGCGGGAGATTTTAATACTCATCACCCTGCCCTCTTTAACTGTGGAGCTGGTATTCCACTGGGTGACTTAAAAGGAAAACAACTCTTTAATATCATGACAGCCAGAAACTTGTCATTTCAAGGCCCATTCTTTAAATTGTACATTGGACCTCATCCAGGAACACCAGATATTGTACTGACAAACAGAGACTGTGACATCTTCCACTGTCGTATATCTCCTGGTGGAAACGTAGGATCTGACCATATCCCTGTTATAATACAACTACAAACTTCTCCATTTAGAATACCTGTAACTCCTAAACCCAATCTTAACACCCTAGGATTTGACCACTTCAGGGCATTTCTGGGTGAGGATGAAATTGTGTCTTTGGAAAATCTACCTTTCACTGTAACTGAATAATTGAAGCTACTAATGCAACTTGCCAGTTAGCTTCCACAAAGATCTATCAACAATATAAACCTACTAGGGAAATTAGAGACGCTTTAAGAAATTGTCAAGCAGAATGTCGAAGGCATCTTTAAACGCGACAACCACCAGTAGCTACATTGCACAGATTGAGGCAAGAATTAATTAACATGATTAGTCATCACAAATGTGACTTATGGAAATTGCTAGTTCTCCAAGCTAATCAGTATAAACGTGAGCTAGCAAAATTTTGGAGTAAGATCCGACAACTGTTAGAGGCAAAGCACAAGGCTCCTAACTACCTAATCCATACCTTCACTTATGAGGATGATGATGTTGAGATTAAACTTGATGATCCACAGGACCAGGCTAATTTGATGGGTGATGTATGGGAGAAAATTCTCTCCCACAATAACAGTCGTCGATTTAACAATAATCACTATCAGTTGGTAAATGAATGGAGAGATAAGAACTTAAGTGATCTGCAACCACTACCTTCTATCGATACATCAACTCTTGAAGACGCTCACCCGCTTACTAGACCTATTACATTACTCGAGATGAGTCAGGTTATTGGAAGAATGAGAAATAGAGCTCATGGTCTCTCTGGAATAACAATGAAACAAATAAAGTTCCTAACCAGAAATTGTAAACAGTCTTTGGTTAATATCTTTAATGCCATCTTGGCCTCAGGACATTTTCCAGTGGTTTTTAAGACTGCTAGGATGATCTTTCTTGCTAAGCCCAATAAAGACATCCACCAACCTGGGAACTATAGACCTATATCTTTACTTGAAGTCACTGGAAAAGTTCTTGAGAAGATCATTTCCAACAGACTGAACTAATATATGGAGTTTAATCACCTTTTTACTGAAAAACAATTTTGCTTTAGAACACATAGAGGTACCCATCATGCAATAAATATTATTTTCGATACTGTAGCAAGTCTAAAACATCAGGGCAATCTTGCCCTAATTGCCACCAGAGATGTTCATAAAGCTTTTGATAGCTTATGGCATGATGGTCTTATATACAAACTCATTGACCTACCAGACCATAACTGGACTTTTCTCAGATTAATATATAATTTCTTAACTCAAAGAAAAATCATTCCCACCTTTCATGGCAGGTCGACAGAGCCTTTTATACCAAAAGCTGGTGTCCCACAAGGTTCTTGTCTTAGTCCAATTCTCTTCAACATTTATGTGAATGACCTTCCTCAACCAGAGTTTAATGATACAATTGTGATACAGTTTGCAGATGATGTTATCCACGTCGTCTCATCAACTCCGGTAACAGGAAAATACAAGTATGAGAGAGTCATCGAAAAAATGAATATTGAACTTCGTCGAACATCTAATTGGGAAAAGAAATGGAGAATTACGACTAATCCTGACAAAGTCCTTGTTAGCACAATATGATAAAGGGGGTATCTCCATCAGAGGTACACCTGTAGCCATTAGAAACCCTAACAAGATCTTGGGATATGAAATAGACAGGCTGCTCCACTCAACATCTCATGTAACTAAAAAGATCAACATAGCCAAAGCCGGTCTTAGCAGTCTCTTCCGATTCAATCAAGCCCCTCCACATGTCAAAAAACATCTGTATAAAATGATAATAAGACCAATACTCGAATACCCATGTGTCCCAGTGACATTAACAACAAAGACCAACATGCTACTGTTGCAACGGGTTCAGAATACAGCTCTTCGCTTCATTACGGGTACCAGGAGGAGAGACAGAGTTAAAATGGTAGATTTATACATACAACAAGATATTACTGCCTTAAATGTACGCCTTGACACCCTGAAAAAGAAACAACTCTATGCAATGCAAGAACTCTACATGCCAGATAGAGAACATCCTCTACAAGTTGAAAATACCATGGATTATATCATCAATACTCCTCCTCACAGGACTCAAAGAATGACTCTTCCACAGAGGGTCCGTCGTTTTATCCATAAAGATGATTACCATCGACCAATGATATTGAGCAACCTCCCTCCAGATGAAGATGATTGGATAACACCACAACCCTTCTATGTTTACTGAGAAAATCACCACCCCAATTACGGAGACATCTTATATAATATTCTACTGTTAAAATTATGCTATATTTACTATGGCGGGACACCACCTGTAAGAAGCCATTGTCAAGTAATTCTTTGTAAACTGGCCAGGAAATTATTGCCTTCATTGTCGCTTAAATATCCATTGTGCAATCGCAAAAAAAAAAAAAAAAAAAAAAAAAAAAAATTGCAACTTGTATAATTACTACCAATTCAGAGTCATGTACTGTTATATCTATGTGACTCTGATGGGTTAGTATTATTCCCCTTCAAGAATATCTTATTATTTCACATACACCTTTTAAATTACACCAAAGTGGTTGGGCCACTTACCTTTTATATCCTACCTCTACCCCCCCTCCCACCCTTTTCCAACATTTCTATCCTTACCCATCCTTCTTTCTTACCCAATTTACCAAAGCTCTGGTCATCAGAAGAAGAAGAAGAAGAACATGGAAAAATCGCAGTTAGGAAACTTAAAACATTCCTAAGTGAGGCTGGACTAACAGAATCAGAGTAAAGTGCAGATAATACCCATAGTCCACCGTTAGTGTTATATTGTCATAAATTTGTGCCCCCCTAAAATTCTAATACCCCAACTACTTTTGATTGCCATTGTTGTATTCAACGACCATTCTACCTCATAGTCTTAATTGTGTTTAATTTCTACAGAATCTGTCTCCTTTTTTACAACTTACCGCATCACTGTTCTATCTTATTTTATTATAAACTAACCATAACTTGTCCTCAATAATTCAACCTCACTTTAAGAAATACTCAATTGCCCAATTTTATTCTAAAATCCCTATTATTGCCCAATTTTACTTTAAACTATATTGATCAAACTTATTGTAAACTTCTTTTATTGACCATTTTTATTCCATACTTTTTTAAACTAGTATTTTCAACTACAACTTTTATATTATCCTGTCTACCATCTTACTAGCATATTATAACCAAGTCATTGCCATTTTTATTTTTATCATTTTTTTTATTATTCTTTTGCTACCTTAACTTGTGTATTTTATCCAGTCAATTTAAATCTAGTTATACTCTAATTCTTGTAAACAACTTATATAAGACCTTAGTGCAATTACAATTGAGAGTCTTGTGCCTTTTTTATATTATTAGATTAAACCTAGTTGTACTATAGCTCATTCTAGCTCAAAACATAGACTCCACAAAAGTCATTATATTAGACCTTAGTGCAATTACAAGTGAGAGTCTTGTTCTATTTTTAATTTGTATTTTTATATTACTAGTTTATACCTAGTTCTACTTTAGTTCATTCCAGCACAACACACAGACAACATCAACTTCATTATGTGTAGTAGTGACTATACCCTACATGACCAAAATACTCTAGCTATATACTTGTCCAAACTTCCAACCACTACAGATATCAGTACTAAAACTCAACACACAACTCAGGATATAAATAACCATTATTTAAACCTAGAAGATGATTATCACGTTGACCCTGATCTAAACCTCCATAATCTGACACCCAATCAAAACCTATTGGAAAGTAACTGCCTTTATTACACAGCATCACAAGCCAGCACTATCCTAAACAATGGTAAAAGTCTATCAGTACTAAGATACAACATCAGGTCGTTAAGCAAACACTATGATGACCTCCTAGCACTCCTTGAATCACTAAAGACACCCTTCTCCTGCATTATTCTTACTGAGACCTGGCTTAAGCAGGACACAATAGATATCTACCCTCTACCAGGATACACAGCAATTCACAACAACAGACCAAACCAAGTTGGGGGTGGTATTGCAATCTGTTACTCTAACCAATTATCTTGTATTAGCACCACTTGCTTTAGTGATGAATATGGGGAATACATTTTTGCTAATTTTACTGTAAAAAACCTTAAGACACCTATAACAATCGGTGCCATTTACCGGATACCTCACACAAACATCCCAAATTTCAGTGAGAAATTAAAGTCACTAATAACAAACAGACAAATGAATAAGCACCACCTTCTCTTAGCTGGAAACTTCAACATCAACCTTGGCTTACTAGATGATCAGCCTGTAACTGATTTCATCAACAATATGAACAACACACTTCTCATACCAACAATAACTAAACCAACCAGGCTCACTGAGACAAGTGCAACCATAATAGACCACATATGGACCAATATACTAGCCCCCCTTAAATCAGGGATAATCACAGATAGCACTACAGACCACTACCCTACCTTCCTCCTGACAAACATTACTAGAACAATCACTTGAATACAACAAAGTCTCATTTAGACTCCATGACGAAGCCTCAGTAAGGAAGTTCACAGCTGACCTAGAGACTGTTGACTGGCCTACAGAATTCTTCAAGGCCAATGGTATTGATGACTGGACAGACATTTTTCTTAACAAATTACTTAGACTATACAACAAACATTGTCCTATAAAAACAAAACAGATCACAAACAAACGGCTTGGTTGCCCATGGCTAACCAGCACCATTCTGAAATCCATTGACAAGAAACACCAATATGAAAAGCAATATAGACAGGGCTTAATACACAAAGATATTCTTAAACACTATTCATCAGCTCTCACCAAAGTAATAAAGAAAGCCAAACAACTATACTACTCCAGTAGATTCACAGACACTAGAGGAGATATTTAAAAATAACTCGGGGAATCTGTCTCATGTCCCACCATTACTGTACAAGCGAGCGGCCCATGTCCTTTCGCATGCTATTTCATTACTTTTTAACAAGTCACTAGAGACTAGCACCTTCCCGAAACTACTCAAGATGGCAAGGGTTACACCAATACATAAAGGTGGTGACCCTACAGACTTAAACAACTATAGGCCAATATCTAACTTACCATTGCTATCCAAAATCTTTGAGAAACTCATGCACAGGAGACTGTATTCATTTATAATGGCTCAAAACATACTCAACCCCTGCCAATTTTTGAGAAACTCGTGCACAGGAGACTGTATTCATTTATAATGGCTCAAAACATACTCAACCCCTGCCAATTTGGATTCAGGAAAAATAAAAGCACTAATGATGCAATCATAAAAATGCTAGATCTGCTTTACACAGCATTGGAAAATAAGGAATATCCACTAGGAATTTTTATTGACCTAAGAAAAGCTTTTGACACAGTAGACCACGACATCCTACTCCACAAACTTGATCATTACGGTATAAGAGGCCATGCGCTTGCTTATTTCAAATCTTACATTACTAATAGGTATCAGTACGTCACCATTAAAGACACAGCATCAGCAACACAGCCACTTGATACTGGAGTTCCGCAGGGAAGTGTCCTTGGTCCCCTGCTCTTCCTCATATACATCAATGACCTTCCAAATGTATCCCAACACCTGAAACCCATTCTCTTTGCTGATGACACGACTTATGTCATCTCTCACCCTAATCTTGCCACCCTCAACACCATTGTGAATGAGGAGCTGATTAAAATATCGACTTGGATGACAGCCAATAAACTTACGCTTAACACTGACAAAACCTACTATATTATGTTTGGTAGCAGAGCAGGAGATGCACAAATTAACATTAAGATTGACAACACTCTAATTACCAGAAATAATGGGGGCAAATTCCTAGGCTTATACCTTGACAACAACCTGAATTTCAGCACCCATATCCAGCATATAACCAAAAAAGTATCCAAAACGGTTGGGATCCTCTCCAAGATACGATACTACGTGCCGCAAAATGCCCTTCTCACACTATACCACTCACTTATTTATCCATACCTCACCTATGCTATTTGTGCTTGGGGATCAACTGCAGCAACACACCTAAAGCCAATAATAACCCAACAAAAAGCTGCAGTAAGAATAATCACTAAATCCCATCCCTGGCAACACACCCCCCCCACTCTTCATAGACCTAAACTTACTCCCAGTTCAGTACATCCACACTTACTACTGTGCAATCTACATCTACAGGGCCTTAAACTCTAATATCAACCTTGACCTAAAACGCTTTCTTGATAGTTGTGACAGAACCCACAGGCATAACACCAGACACAAACATCTCTACGACATTCCCCGTGTCCGACTAAACCTTTACAAAAATTCAATGTATGTCAAAGGCCCTAAAATCTGGAATACCCTACCTGAGAACTCTAGAACTGCAGACACATTCATCACCTTCAAAACTACCATTAGAAAACATCTTATTTCCCTGATACACCCCGTCAACTAACTACACGAATACCACCTGGTGGTTCACACTTACACTCACTCATTTGACTATAAACAGAAATATTAATCTCAATCTTAAAATAATGAATCCTGTGATACTCCAATACTGAAACTATGTACTGTGCCAAAAGAAAAGCATTCACATTGCTAAACTCACAAACTAGTATTTAGTCACTTAGCCATAATACCAACTTACCTCATAATTTGTAATATTTTACAATTAAGAATAAAACTAAGTCTGCCCGAAATGCCTAGCCATGCTAAGCGTTCTAGTGGTACACTCTGTAATCACAATTTTACTACATGTAAACCACACAATAACCAAATTTCTGTAAACTCAGCATTGTAATCCTTATAGAGAATAAACTTTGAATTTGAATTTGAATTTGAATTGAGGGGCCAGTGAATACCACGACATGGGTCGTGTTCCACGGTGACTGAATATCAATACTGTAGAGTTGGTGTCACGTCAGAAGCCACCGCTCGTGCTTACAGATAACACAGTTTTGTTTTCTGTTATCAGGCAAGGGGAACATGTGCTTTTCAGTTTAATCTGGTTAAAACAATTTCCAGTAATGTGTGTGTGTGTGTGTGTGTGTGTGTGTGTGTGTGTGTGTGTGTGTGTGTGTTTGTATTCGCGTAGTTCACTTACGATAATTTATCAGGAGACATTTTGCCCACTGGGAGCTGTATTGGATTAATAAAGCCTCACAGCTGTCGAAACGGAATACAATGTCCCGAATGTTACATACGTGTCGTTTTTGCACTCTCTCCGTCAATACTAGACCTGGTATTTACTGTAATAGAGGAAGAAATTTCATCATGAACTACCTATCTACAGCCACTGGGAAAGTGATCTTGATATAGTGGAAGTAACATATGCTGATAAATATGACTCAGCAGATGGAAAAGAGAAACAGCAATTATGACTTGATTGTAAGAAAGGAGAATATACTGCTATAACACAGTGTTTTAGAGAAGCAGAAAGAAGCTTAAATCAAACAATTTATTATAAGAATGAGGAAAAGTGGTGTAGAATGGTTTATTTGC
>NW_027199148.1:0-35293 GCF_038502225.1 Cherax quadricarinatus
TTTGAATGGATAATAGTGTTTATATAATATCATTGATGTGTATATTTAATGTATCTTACAGAAATCAACTAATTAAGTAAAATTTAATTCTTATATTAGAAAAATTAATATACAAATAAAGAAAATGTATTACACACCTGGAAATATCACTGGATTTAATTAACTGTTTGTGTAAAAGATAAAGGTTTAGTGAGGGGAAGCCGGAATATAGCGTAGTGTGTATATTGTACTAATGAGAGGTCTATCTACCTGGAGTTTACCTGGAAGGCATTCTGGGGATCAACGTCCCCCGCGGCCCGGTCCACGACTAGACCTCTCGGTGGATCAGGGCCTAATCAGCGAGGCTGTTACTGCTGGCCGCACGTAGTCCAACGTAAGAACCACAGCCCAGCTGATGCGGTACTGACTTTACCAGGGGTCTATTGGTAATTCCCCTTATGGCTGGTGGGAGGCTGTTGAACAATCTTGGGTCACGGATACTTATTGTCTTTTATCTTAGTGTATTAATGACGCCCCTACTTTTCATCGGGGTATGTTGTATCACCTGCCAAGTCTTTTGCTTTCGTAAGGAATGATTTGTGTGTGCAGATTAGGGACCAGTCCCTCTAAGATTTTCCAGGTGTAAATTATGATGCATCTTTCTCGCCTGCGTTCCAGTGAGTACAAGTCAAGTGCTTCCAAGTGTTCCCAGTAGTTAAGGTGTTTGATGGAACTTATATGTGCAGTAAAGGTTTCTTGTACATTGTCTACGTCTGCATTTTCACTTGCCTTGAATAGAGAGAACATAAATTATTAAAAAAATAGAAATCATTAGAATCAGATCAATTACTCGAGAATGACTTTTCTAATTAACTTCAAACTTTTCCCATTAATGGATTTATTTTAACACAGTTTGTCACTCACATTGAACCATGTAAAATTGTAATTTGATAATTTTATCAAGCAAATTGTTTCTGATGTTTTAACTGGTGAATGACTCTTCCGATCAGCGTCATCATATTTTTTTTTTATGAATTTTAATCCGTATGGAAGCCAATTTTTTTTTTTTTTTTTTTTTGCAAATTTTATCAAATTTGTGTTTTTTTTTTCTTTAAATAAAAGTAAAATATATTTCGTATTGGATGTCTTTTACGATCAGTTTCAAACCCTAAATATTTGTCTTCCTTTAAAAGAAAGATTATTTTATTTATTTTAATCCTAATGGATGCCAATTTTTTATTTTCTTTTGTGAAAATCATATCAAATTTCTTCTGATTTCTCCAAAAATGAAAATATTTTTTTTAAAGATTTTTTTTAAATGTAAATGCATTAAAAAATGGAAAGAAATAAAATTCCGTGATTTAATGGCGTTTTTAAATTAACAAGGAAATGCTTTCATATGTTTAGGAATAATATCATAAACATTTTCGTTTCTTTCATTACAAATATTATATTATTACTGGAAAAGTCATATTCACTCAGCTACAAGATTTCAACGCATGTTTAATTTATCTTTGGCAAAGATTCTAGGGAATCTTTGCATGTCTGGACGACCTCTGTATAAGAACATGAGAACATAAGAAGGAACACTGCAACAGGCCTACTGAGCCATAGGAAGCAGGTCCATGCCCCCCCCCCTGCTTAGAACAATGACCACTTAGCCAGGTCACCTCCACTTAAGGAAGCAGCACGGCACCAGACCTGGTAGCACAAGCTAGTCAGGTCCAACTCATAACCACCCAAACCCACTCATGTATTTACCCAACCTTTTTTAAAACTACGCAAGGTCATAGCTTCTATGATGGTACTCGGGAGTTTGTTCCACTCATCCACAACTCTATTACCAAACCAGTGCTTTCCTGTATCCTTCCTGAATCTGAATTTTCCAGCTTGAATCCATTGCTTGTCAGAAGTCTATTTTATTTTCTAACTCCGATTCTGAATAACTTCAAATTTTCAATGCTGGTTTACCTTACCTGCAAAAAGATTCAGATATATATCAGGCAGTGCAGGTGCCACAAAGTTCAGACTTATATCAGGCAGTGCAGGTGCCACAAAGTTCAGACTTATATCAGGCAGTGCAGGTGCCACAAAGCTCAGACTTATATAGGGCAGTGCAGGTGCCACAAAGTTCAGACTTATATCGGGCAGTGCAGGTGCCACAAAGTTCAGACTTATATCAAGCAGTGCAGGTGCCACAAAGTTCAGACTTATATCAGACAATGCAGGTGCCACAAAGTTCAGACTTATATCAGGCAGTGCAGGTGCCACAAAGTTCAGACTTACATCAGGCAGTGCAGGTGCCACAAAGTTCAGACTTATATCAAGCAGTGCAGGTGCCACAAAGTTCAGACTTATATCAGGCAGTGCAGGTGCCACAAAGCTTAGACTTATATAGGGCAGTGCAGGTGCCACAAAGTTCAGACTTATATCAGACAATGCAGGTGCCACAAAGTTCAGACTTAAATCAGGCAGTGCAGGTGCCACAAAGTTCAGACTTACATCAGGCAGTGCAGGTGCCACAAAGTTCAGACTTACATCAGGCAGTGCAGGTGCCACAAAGTTCAGACTTACATCAGGCAGTGCAGGTGCCACAAAGTTCAGACTTACATCAGGCAGTGCAGGTGCCACAAAGTCAGTTTTATAGACCAAATGTAACATTGGTTTCATTGCTATAAAATGGAATCACCAGATCCACCTCAAACTCTCAACACTTGTGCGTCCTACATTTTACTGGACTGTCTTGATGTTAATTCGATAACCTTATGTGACATTATTATATATCCTCCAACTTGCGATTATCTATTCTGAACGACTCTAAGTTTTACACACTTCCAGGCTGTTTTGATGCTTGTAAAGCAACATACATATAAAAGTTAAGATTATTAGTTTATGCCCAATAAGCGAAGAATGTCTCATCTGATATAATAATAATAATAATAATAATAATAATAATATTATTATTATTATTATTATTATTATTATTATTATTATTAAGCAGTGTAATTCCCAAGTTGACAATTTTGATACACAAATTGAAAAATTGGTTTCTGTGTAATAATTGCAAAATACTTATTCTAACTGTATGTAAAATTTCGAATAAGGTGTATTTTATTTAAAGTGTTTTGGACTGTGCAAGTTTTGTTTGCTAAATTCATTAAATAAATTAAGATAAGAATGTTTTTTGATACCGACTTCAAATTTAATGTTGCTGAGTCTTATTTCACGAAGATTAAGATACTTAGGGCTTTTTAGGTTCTAATTTGCTAATATTTTATTATAAAAATTTAGTGTTTCATACTTTCCCTTCTGTAATATTAATAAATTTGGGTATTAATCTGACAAAAAAAAAATGGATATTTGTATTGTCTTAAAAATGACTTACATGATTTTTTAGAGAGATTATTTTAATGCTTATCAAACATCATCAAAAAATTAGACGTTTAACAACAGATTCTGATATTTCTGTGCGTTTTATAAGTCATTATATTCCACTAAATATCAGCGATATAACTCTCCTTAGGGCATCTCAGTCCATCTTAGTGCAAAATGTTGTCATTCTGTAGAACGGTGACCAGAAATGAGCTGCATAATTTAAGTGAGGCCTTGTTAATGATGTATAGAGCTGTAGTATAACCTCTGAACTCTTATTGCATATACTTTTTGATATAAATCCTACTAATCTGTTAGCCTTATTACACGCACTCGGGCACTTCTCTCCTGGCTTTGGGTTGCTGCTTACCATAATTTCTGTAATGTCAAATTCCGTATTATTCAGAGTGTAAGTGCAAGGCATATTCATATTCGCAAGCATGAGGACCTGGCACTTAACTACATTGAACTTCATCTGCCACTTTAATGATAACGATATTAGCTTGCCCAAATCCTCCTGAAGTTTAGCGGCATCTTCCTCTAAATCTCTTATTCCGCCTGCTTTTTAGTCGTCAGTAAATTTGGTTGTATCATTTAGTATTCCCTCATCAAGGTCATTAATACATATCACTAACAACAATGGGCCTAAAACTGATCCTTATGGGATGCCACATGTGACTGATCCTCACTCAGATTTTACAATATTTATGCATACTCTCTGCTTCCCATTAGTTAGCCTCGTTCCATTAAAGGACTTTTTCCCTAATATTACGAGCAACCACTTTTTTTAACAATATTTTGTGTATCACTCTATCAAGAGCTGTTATTGGCGTACGCCTCAGGGGATGTGCTTGGTATGATACTCACCCCAAGAACATTTTACCATGAGTGAGGTTTGCAGTCTTTGACCTTCGTATGTGATATTCTTTGTCCTTTCCCAATTCTGAATCAATCCCTACCGTCATATTACTCACATATACGAGAAACAGCACCGGCCACAGGACTGACCCTAGTGGAACCACACTCTAACGACACATTCGCCTACTCTGAGATCTCGCTATGTACCATCCCTAGTTATTTCCTTCCTGATACATTCAAGTGCTTTTCTTGCTATTCCTGCCTACTTCTCTGGGTTTTTCACCAATCTCTTTTGCCGAGCAGTGTCGAACGCTTTCTCACAAGAAGATGCGGTCTACTCTCCCCTCTTTGTCCTGATTTACTTCTGTTACCTTGTTGTAGAACTCCGGTAGGTTTGTGATGCAGGATTTCTCATAACTGAAGCAGTGCTGGTTGTCCTGTTTGATCTCATTCCTTTCTAGGTGTTCCAGCGCTTTTCTGATAATCTTCATGACTTTACATATTATATAAGTCAGTGACAATAGTCTGTAGTTCAGTGCTACTAAAAAATAGGGACTGCATTTGCTGTCTTCCATACCTCAAGTAGTTGCTTTGTTTCGATAGATTTGTTGATTGTTGTTAGCTGCATCCACAGTATCTCTGTTTCCTCTCTCAGGACCTATGTGGAAATATTATCTGGGCCCACCGCATTCGAGGTATCTAGTTTATATAGCAGTTTCGTCACCTTGTCCTCCTCGGTTGTGTGTAGTGCGTCCAGCACTTTCTGTTGTACTCTACCACCTCAGTTTGCTGGAAGCCTCTCTGTCCCCACTGAGAAAGCCTCCTTAAATCTCTTACTGAGCTCTTCATATACTTCCTGGTAATTTCCCTCCTTCCCTCAGCCTGATTACCTAGTTCTTGACTGTTTTATATCCTCTTGAAAAGACTACAACAACTTTGGGTCAGATTCAGCTATCGATGCTTTATCATTCTTAAATTGCCGCTGGGCTTCCCTCAATATCCATGCATATTCTTTTCTGGCTCTTCTGCTCAGCTCTTTGTATTCCCGAGTCCTTTGTCTTCTATACTTCTTCCATGATCTAGCACAATTGGCTTTAGCCTCTCTGCACCTCCCGGTAAACCATAGGCTCACTCTAGTTTTCACATTGCTTCTTTACCCTTAGGTACAAACTTCTGCTCTGCCTCCCTGCATTTTGTGCTCTCTACTTGTAACCTCCAGTCTGAAGTGTTCCTATGTAGTCATCTGCTTTCTCTCTGCCCAGTCTTCTCATTTCTTCAAAACTCCACTGGTTTTTGATGAGCAATGCAACTTCTCCTTTCCCTCTATTCCCTGCGAACAGGGACACTTCTGAGTCTATCCCTTTCGTCATGTCATTCCCATATACCAAAAACAGCACTGGTCCTAAGACCCGGCTTGTCACAGGCGCCCACTCTGACACCTCATCACGTTGTTGCCTCCCTGTCAGGTTTTCTCTGATCCATTGCAATGCCCGTCCTGTTATGTGTGCCTGATCCTGTAGCTTTTGCACTAATCTCTTGAATGTAGTTTGTGCACAATAAATGTGTGTGTGTATGTGTGTTTACTCACCTAATTGTGATAGCAGGGGTCGATTCACAGAGCCTGGCCCCACCTCTTCGCTGGTCCCTCCTAAGTTCACTCTCTCCCTGTTCCATGAGCTTTATCATATATCTGTGTATCTGTGTTGTGTGTGTGTGTGTGTGTGTGTGTGTAATCACCTAGTTGAGGTAGCAGGGGTCGAGTGTGTGTATGTGTGTGTGTGTGTGTGCGCTCACCTAATTGTGATTTCAAGGGTCGAGTGACAGCTGTGTGTGTGTGTGTGTGTGTGTGTGTTTGTGTATTCACCTATTTGTGGTTGCAGGGGTCGAGACTCAGTTCCTGGCCCCGCCTCTTCACTGACCGCTACTAGGCCCTCTCTCTCCCTGCACCATGAGCTTTATCATACCTCGTCTTAAAACTATGTACGGTTCCTGCCCCCACCACCTCACTTTCCAGACTATTCCACTTCCTGACAACTCGGTGACTGCAGAAAAACTTCCTAACATCCCTTTGACTCATCTGAATCTTCAACTGTGTGTGTGTGCGTGTGTGTGTGTGTACTCACCTAGTTGAGATTGCAAAGGTGGGGTCCTAGCTCCTGGCCCCGCCTCTTCACTGGTCGCTACTAGGTAACTCTCCCTGAAACGTGAGTTTTATCATACCTCGTCTTAAAGCTATGTATGGATCCTGCCTCCACTACATCACTTCCCAAACTATTCCACTTCCTGACTACTCTGTGGCTGAAGAAATACTTCCTAACATCCCTGTGATGTATCTGTGTCTTCTTCAACTTCCAACTGTGTCCCCTTGCTGCTGTGTCCCATCTCTGGAACATCCTGTCTTTGTCCACTTCGTCACTTCCTCTCAGTGTGTGTGTGTGTACTCACCTATTTATTTGTGGTTGCAGGGGTCGAGGCTCAGCTCCTGGCCCCGCCTCTTCACTGATCGCTACTAGATCCTCTCTCTCCCTGCTCCATGAGCTTTATCATACCTCGTCTTAAAGCTATGTATGGTTCCTGTCTCCACTACCTCACTTTCCATATTGACAACTGTTGACTCATCTGAATCTTCAATTTCCAATTGTGACCCCTTGTTTCTGTGTCTCTCGTTTTATGACAAGGACATACGTCCTTGTCATAAAACTCCAGGAGGTTTGTGACACAGGATTTGCCTTTGTGTGTGTGTGTGTGTGTGTGTGTGTGTGTGTGTGTGTGTGTGTGTGTGTGTGTGTGTGTACGGGTACGTACTCACCTAATTGTGATTTCAGGGGTTGAGTGATAACTGTACTCACCTATTTGTACTCACCTATTTGTGGTTGCAGGGGTCGAGACTCAGCTCCTGGCCCCGCCTCCTCACTCACCGCTACTGGGTCTTCCCTCTCCCTTCTCCATGAGCTTTATCATACCTCGTTTTAAAACTATGCATGATTCCTGCCAGACTATTCCACTTCCTAATAAGTCTGTGGCTGAAGAAATACTTCCTAACATCCCTTTGATTCATCTGAGTCTTCATTTTCCAATTGTGATCCATTGTTTCTGTGTCCCATCTCTGCAACATCCTCTTTGTCTACCTTGTACTCACCTAGTTGTACTCACCTAGTTGAGGTTGCGGGGGTCGAGTCCGAGCTCCTGGCCCCGCCTCTTCACTGATCGCTACTAGGTCGCTCTCCCTGAACCGTGAGCTTTATCATACCTCTGCTTAAAGCTATGTATGGATCCTGCCTCCACTACATCGCTTCCCAAACTATTCCACTTACTGACTACTCTGTGGCTGAAGAAATACTTCCTAACATCCCTGTGATTCATCTGTGTCTTCAACTTCCAACTGTGTCCCCTTGTTACTGTGTCCAATCTCTGGAACATCCTGTCTTTGTCCACCTTGTCAATTCCTCTCAGTATTTTGAATGTCGTTATCATGTCCCCCCTATCACTCCTGTCCTCCAGTGTCGTCAGGTTGATTTCCCTTAACCTCTCCTCGTAGGACATACCTCTTAGCTCTGGGACTAGTCTTGTTACAAACCTTTGCACTTTCTCTAGTTTCTTTACGTGCTTGGCTAGGTGTGGGTTCCAAACTGGTGCCGCATACTCCAATATGGGCCTAACGTACACGGTGTACAGGGTCCTGAACTATTCCTTATTAAGATGTCGGAATGCTGTTCTGAGGTTTGCTAGGCGCCCATATGCTGCAGCAGTTATTTGGTTGATATGCGCTTCAGGAGATGTGCCTGGTGTTATACTCACCCCAAGATCTTTTTCCTTGAGTGAGGTTTGTAGTCTCTGGCCCCCTAGACTGTACTCAGTCTGCGGTCTTCTTTGCCCTTCCCCAATCTTCATGACTTTGCACTTGGTGGGATTGAACTCCAGGAGCCAATTGCTGGACCAGGTCTGCAGCCTGTCCAGATCCCTTTGTAGTTCTGCCTGGTCTTCGATCGAGTGAATTCTTCTCATCAACTTCACGTCATCTGCAAACAGGGACACCTCCGAGTCTATTCCTTCCGTCATGTCGTTCACAAATACCAGAAACAGCACTGGTCCTAAGACTGACCCCTGTGGGACCCCGCTGGTCACAGGTGCCCACTCTGACACCTCGCCACGTACCATGACTCGCTGCTGTCTTCCTGACAAGTATTTCCTGATCCATTGTAGTGCCTTCCCTGTTATCCCTGCTTGGTCCTCCAGTTTTTGCACCAATCTCTTGTGTGGAACTGTGTCAAACGCCTTCCTGCAGTCTAGGGAAACGCAATCAACCCACCCCTCTCTCTCTTGTCTTACTGCTGTGACCATGTCATAGAACTCCAGTAGGTTTGTGACACAGGATTTCCCATCCCTGAAACCATGTTGGCTGCTGTTGATGAGATCATTCCTTTCTAGGTGTTCCACCACTCTTCTCCTGAAAACCTTCCCCATGATTTTGCATACTATACATGTCAGTGACACTGGTCTGTAGTTTAGTGCTTCATGTCTGTCTCCTTTTTTAAAGATTGGGACTACATTTGCTGTCTTCCATGCCTCAGGCAATCTCCCTGTTTCGACAGATATATTGAATATTGTTGTTACGGGTACACATAGTGCCTCTGCTCCCTCTCTCAGGACCCATGGGGAGATGTTATCTGGCCCCATTGCCCTTGAGGTATCTAGCTCACTCAGAAGCCTCTTCACTTCTTCCTCGGTTGTGTGCACTGTGTCCAGCACTTGGTGGCGTGCCCCACCTCTCCGTCTTTCTGGAGCCCCTTCTGTCTCCTCTGTGAACACTTCATTGAATCTCTTGTTGAGTTCCTCACATACTTCACGGTCATTTCTTGTTGTCTCTCCTCCTTCCTTCCTTAGCCTGATTACCTGGTCCTTGACTGTTGTTTTCCTCCTGATGTGGCTGTATAACAGTTTCGGGTCAGATTTGGCTTTCGCTATGTCGTTTTCATAGTCTTTGGGCCTCCCTTCTTATCTGTGCATAATCGTTTCTGGCTCTACGACTGGCCTCCTTATTCTCCTGGGTCCTTTGCCTTCTATATTTCTTCCATTCCCTAGCACACTTGGTTTTTGCCTCCCTGCACCTTTGGGTGAACCATGGGCTCGTCCTGGCTTTTTCATTATTCCTGTTACACTTGGGTACAAACCTCTCCTCAGCCTCCTTGCATATTGTTGCTACATATTCCATCATCTCATTAACTGGCTTCCCTGCCAGTTCTCTGTCCCACTGAACCCTGTTCTCTGTCCCACTGAACCCCGTTCAGGAAGTTCCTCATTCCCGTGTAGTCCCCTTTCTTGTAGTTTGGCTTCATTCGTCCTGGCCTTCCTGCTTCTCCCTCCACTTGTAACTCTACTGTGTATTCGAAGCTTAAAACCACATGATCGCTGGCCCCAAGGGGTCTCTATGTGAATACTAAGTCCAGTCTTGCTGGTTCATCCTCTCCTCTCTCTCTTGTAGTGTCCCTTACGTGTTGGCACATGAAGTTTTCCAGTACCACCTCTATCATCTTAGCCCTCCATGTATCTTGGCCCCCATGCGGCTCCAAGTTCTCCCAATCGATCTCCTTGTGGTTAAAGTCACCCATGATCAGGAGCTTTGCCCTGCATGCATGAGCTCTTCTGGCCACTGCAGCAAGTGTGTCGACCATCGCTCTATTGTTCTCGTCGTATTCTTGCCTTGGCCTCCTGCTGTTCTGTGGTGGGTTATATATCACTGCTATTAGCACCTTGGGACCTCCAGAGTGAAGCGTTCCCGTTATGTAATCACTTTCTTCTTTGCTGTCTCCTCTCTCCAGCTCATCAAAATTCCATCGGTTTTTGATCAGTAATGCCACTCCTCCACCCTCCCTGTTCCCTCTGTCTTTCCTCAGGATCTGGTATCCCGTTGGAAAGATGGCATCTGTTATCAAACCTGTAAGCTTGGTTTCTGTGAGAGCTATGAAGTCCGGTGATGCCTCTTTGACTCTTTCGTGCCACTCCTCCCACTTATTTGTTATTCCATCATCGTGTGTGTACCATACCTTCAGTTTCCTTTCCAACACTGTGGTTTGGGGGTCTGTGAGGGTGGGAGACCTGGTAGCATACTGTGTTATTCTATAGCTCGGTGTTGGGTGGAAGCTATGGGTATGGACTGTAGTGTGTGTTGGGATGGTGTGATAGGTTGTGGGGTTCTGAGGATAGTTGTGTGTGTGTTTGCCCTTGCTGCTCTGTTCTGCTCTGGCTGACCTCTGCTGGTTCTATCCTTGTCTCCTTTCCTAGCTCCATTCGCTTTTTTGTCTTCTCCCTCAGCTGCTGTCGCTCTGTTTGTGTTCTGTCTCTGTCTAGGAACACCCTCTTCTACTCTTCCGAGTATTTCAACCGTGGTTTCTCTTGGAGGATCCTGTTCCGCACTATTTCCGTCCAGAGAATCAGCTTGATTGGTTGGTTTCTCCCCTTCGAGTACCCCCCTATTCTCTGAAAATTTACAACCTCGTCCATCTCTTCTTCACCTATTTCCGTGATGATTTTCTCAATCTCCTTTCTTTCTTCCTGCCGTCTTTCAGTGTGTGTCCCTTCCTCTCTCTCCTGAAGCCCATGGATAAACACTGATTTTGCTCTTTCTTCCTCCCATTGACTCACCCACTGTGACTCTGGATCCTGCCTGTATGTGGTCATTTTCTCCCTTGATTTTTCCAGTGGCTCTTGATAACATGGTTGTGCCTCAGCATTTGACCTATCTCCCTCTCCATTTGCACCCAGCTGTTCTTCCCTTTCATTCCTTGGCCCTTCTTGGCAGGCTGATATGACCTTAGCATAATTCATTACTCCTTCCTTCCTGTTCGGCCTCTCAGCTTCATATGCTATGTCTTGTCTTGTCACTGCCCCTGCAACTAGCTTCAGCCTATTTATCTCAACTTCTAGGGCCCTTGTCCTGGTTACTGCAGTTTCGACTTGTGCCTCCCACTTCTTTGTCTCCTTCTCCAACCTCTTTTCCAATTTCACAGAGAGCTCTTTCTCCATTTTTTCAGAAAGCTTCCCTAATTTTCTCTCCCACTCTTGTTCCATCCTTTTCCACTGCTCCTCCATCCATTCCTCCCTACCAGTACCATTGTCATCTGATCCCAGATTCCTGCGAGTCTCCACCATTTTTTTTTTTAGTGAGAGAGAGAGAGAGAGAGAGAGAGAAAAGGGAAAGGTAGAGGGGGAGAGTGAGAAGGGAAAGGGAGAGAGAGAGAGGCAGAGAGAGAGAGAGAGAAGGGAAGGTAGGAGAGAGAGAGAGAGAGAGAGAGAGAGAGATAGAAGGGCAGGTAGGAGAGAGGGGGAGAGTGAGAAGGAAAAAGGGGGAGAGTGAGAGAGAGAGAGAGGGAGAGAGAGAGAGAAGGGAAGGGTAGGAGAGGGGGAAAGTGAGAAGGGAAAAATAGATGATCAGTTCACAGGAAGGTGTGAAATCCTGTGTATGTGTGTGTGTTTGCGTGTGTACTACAGCTCACAAGTGCTTGTTCCTGTGTGTGTGTGTGTGTGTGTGTGTGTGTGTGTGTGTGTGTGTGTGTGTGTTTGTGTGCCCCCACTTCTAAGTATTCATACTGCTAAATACTGGTAAATACCAGTAAATCTAAGCTTGAACATCAAAATGGTATACAATACCGACAGGTTGTTAGGTAAGACACATATGCAACAGTTAGACAACTTTATTCCGAAACGTTTCGCCTACACAGTAGGCTTCATCAGTCGAATACAGAAAGTAGGCAGGAACAGTAGAGATGTGAAGACGATGTAATCAGTCCATCACCCTTGAAGTAGTAGAATTTGAGGTTGTCAGTCCCTCGGCCTGGAGAAGTTCAGTTCCATAGTCAGGAACTATCTGAAGATCAAGCGACAGTGCGGAGACTTAAATACTGTCGGAAGGAGAGGTGCAGAGTAGTAGTAGTAGTAGTAGTGAGAGGCCACTGAGAGGTCATGTCCCTCTCAGATCAAACACTTCTCACTTGAAAAGCTTGTCCAAGGTGTTTTCTGTACCAAGATGCCATGTGTTGCAGTGTCTGACAAGATGAACATCATAATGGTATACAATACCGACAGGTTGTTAGGTAAGACACATATGCAACAGTTAGACAACTTTATTCCGAAACGTTTCGCCTACACAGTAGGCTTCTTCAGTCGAATACAGAAAGTAGGCAGGAACAGTAGAGATGTGAAGACGATGCACCTCTCCTTCCGACAGTATTTAAGTCTCCGCACTGTCGCTTGATCTTCAGATAGTTCCTGACTATATATATATATATATATATATATATATATATATATATATATATATATATATACATATACATATATATACATATACATATATATACATATACATATATATACATATACATATATATACATATACATATATATACATATATATACATATGCAATAAGATCACAGTAAACAGGTGATTTCAGAATATGCAAAACAACCACTCTGAAAGAATAGAGAAATTCCAAGCGATTTCGTGACTACTCACATTATCAAGGAACTATCCAGTCACGAAAGCACTTGGAATTTCTCTATTCTTTCAGAGTGGTTGTTTTGCATATTCTGAAATCACCTGTTTACTGTGATCTTATTGCATATATATATATATTTTTTTTTTTTTTTTTTTTTTCAACAAGTCGGCCGTCTCCCACCGAGGCAGGGTGACCCAAAAAAGAAAGAAAATCCCCAAAAAGAAAATACTTTCATCATCATTCAACACTTTCACCACACTCGCACATTATCACTGTTTTTGCAGAGGTGCTCAGAATACAACAGTCTAGAAGCATACACATATAAAGATACACAACATATCCCTCCAAACTGCCAATATCCCAAACCCCTCCTTTAAAGTGCAGGCATTGTACTTCCCATTTCCAGGACTCAAGTCCGACTATATGAAAATAACCGGTTTCCCTGAATCCCTTCACTAAATATTACCCTGCTCACACTCCAACAGATCGTCAGGTCCCAAGTACCATTCGTCTCCATTCACTCCTATCTAACACGCTCACGCACGCTTGCTGGAAGTCCAAGCCCCTTACCCACAAAACCTCCTTTACCCCCTCTCTCCAACCCTTTCGAGGACGACCCCTACCCCGCCTTCCTTCCCCTATAGATTCATATGCTTTCCATGTCATTCTACTTTGATCCATTCTCTCTAAATGACCAAACCACCTCAACAACCCCTCTTCTGCCCTCTGACTAATACTTTTATTAACTCCACACCTTCTCCTAATTTCCACACTCCGAATTTTCTGCATAATATTTACACCACACATTGCCCTTAAACAGGACATCTCCACTGCCTCCAACCGTCTCCTCGCTGCTGCATTTACCACCCAAGCTTCACACCAATATAAGAGTGTTGGTACTACTATACTTTCATACATTCCCTTCTTTGCCTCCATAGATAACGTTTTTTGACTCCACATATACCTCAACGCACCACTCACCTTTTTTCCCTCATCAATTCTATGATTAACCTCATCCTTCATAAATCCATCCGCCGACACGTCAACTCCCAAGTATCTGAAAACATTCACTTCTTCCATACTCCTCCTCCCCAATTTGATATCCAATTTTTCTTTATCTAAATCATTTGACACCCTCATCACCTTACTCTTTTCTATGTTCACTTTCAACTTTGTACCTTTACACACATTCCCAAACTCATCCACTAACCTTTGCAATTTTTCTTTAGAATCTCCCATAAGCACAGTATCATCAGCAAAAAGTAACTGTGTCAATTCCCATTTTGAATTTGATTCCCCATAATTTAATCCCACCCCTCTCCCGAACACCCTAGCATTTACTTCCTTTACAACCCCATCTATAAATATATTAAACAACCATGGTGACATTACACATCCCTGTCTAAGACCTACTTTTACCGGGAAGTAGTCTCCCTCTCTTCTACACACCCTAACCTGAGCCTCACTATCCTCATAAAAACTCTTTACAGCATTTAATAACTTACCACCTATTCCATATACTTGCAACATCTGCCACATTGCTCCTCTATCCACTCTATCATATGCCTTTTCTAAATCCATAAATGCAATAAAAACTTCCCTATCTTTATCTAAATACTGTTCACATATATGCTTCAATGTAAACACCTGATCTACACATCCCCTACCCACTCTAAAACCTCCTTGCTCATCCGCAATCCTACATTCTGTCTTCCCTCTAATTCTTTCAATTATAACCCTACCGTACACTTTTCCTGGTATACTCAGTAAGTTTATTCCTCTATAATTTTTACAGTCTCTTTTGTCCCCTTTCCCTTTATATAAAGGGACTATACATGCTCTCTGCCAATCCCTAGGTACCTTCCCCTCTTTCATACATTTATTAAACAAAAGTACCAACCACTCCAACACTATATCCCCCCCTGCTTTTAACATTTCTGTCATGATCCCATCAGTTCCAGCTGCTTTACCCCCTTTCATTTTATGTAATGCCTCACGTACCTCCCCCACACTTACATTCTGCTCTTCTTCACTCCTAAAAGATGGTATACCTCCCTGACCAGTGCATGAAATTACTGCCTCTGTTTCTTCCTTAACATTTAAAAGTTCCTCAAAATATTCTCGCCATCTACCCAATACCTCCATCTCCCCATCTACTAACTCCCCTACTCTGTTTTTAACTGACAAATCCATATTTTCCCTAGGCTTTCTTAACTTGTTTAACTCACTCCAAAATTTTTTCTTATTTTCATTAAAATTTCTTGACAGTGCCTCTCCCACTCTATCATCTGCTCTCCTTTTGCACTCTCTCACCACTCTCTTTACCTTTCTTTTACTCTCCATATACTCTGCTCTTCTTATAACACTTCTGCTTTGTAAAAACCTCTCATAAGCTACCTTTTTCTCTTTTATCACACCCTTTACTTCATCATTCCACCAATCACTCCTCTTTCCTCCTGCCCCCACCCTCCTATAACCACAAACTTCTGCCCCACATTCTAATACTGCATTTTTAAAACTATTCCAACCCTCTTCAACCCCCCCACTACTCATCTTTGCACTAGCCCACCTTTCTGCCAATAGTCGCTTATATCTCACCCGAACTTCCTCCTCCCTTAGTTTATACACTTTCACCTCCCTCTTACTTGTTGTTGCCACCTTCCTCTTTTCCCATCTACCTCTTACTCTAACTGTAGCTACAACTAAATAATGATCCGATATATCAGTTGCCCCTCTATAAACATGTACATCCTGGAGCCTACCCATCAACCTTTTATCCACCAATACATAATCTAATAAACTTTCATTACGTGCTACATCATACCTTGTATATTTATTTATCCTCTTTTTCATAAAATATGTATTACTTATTACCAAATTTCTTTCTACACATAGCTCAATTAAAGGTTCCCCATTTACATTTACCCCTGGCACCCCAAATTTACCTACTACTCCTTCCATAACATTTTTACCCACTTTAGCATTGAAATCCCCAACCACCATTACTCTCACACTTGATTCAAAACTCCCCACGCATTCACTCAACATTTCCCAAAATCTCTCTCTCTCCTCTACACTTCTCTCTTCTCCAGGTGCATACACGCTTATTATAACCCACTTTTCACATCCAATCTTTATTTTACTCCACATAATCCTTGAATTAATACATTTATAGTCCCTCTTTTCCTGCCATAGCTTATCCTTCAACATTATTGCTACTCCTTCTTTAGCTCTAACTCTATTTGAAACCCCTGACCTAATCCCATTTATTCCTCTCCACTGAAACTCTCCCACCCCCTTCAGCTTTGTTTCACTTAAAGCCAGGACATCCAGCTTCTTCTCATTCATAACATCCACAATCATCTCTTTCTTATCATCTGCACAACATCCACGCACATTCAGACTTCCCACTTTGACAATTTTCTTCTTCTTATTCTTTTTAGTAATCTTTACAGGAAAAGGGGTTACTAGCCCATTGTTCCCGGCATTTTAGTTGACTTTTACAACACGCATGGCTTACGGAGGAAAGATTCTTATTCCACTTCCCCATGGATATAAAAGGAAAATTAATAAGACCAAGAACTATTAAGATAAAATCAAAGAAAACTCAGATGAGTGTGTATAAATAAATGTGTACATGTATGTGTAGTGTGACCTAAGTGTAAGTAGAAGTAGCAAGACATGCCTGTAATCTTGCATATTTATGAGATAGACAAAAGACATCAGCAATCCTACCATCATGTAAAACAATCACAGGCTTTGTTTTACACTCACTTGGCAGGACGGTAGTACCTCCCTGGGTGGTTGCTGTCTACCAACCTACTACTATATATATATATATATATATATATATATATATATATATATATATATATATATATATATATATATATATATATATATATATATATATATATATATATATATATATATATATATATATATACGTATATATATATATATATATATATATATATATTGAGGTGTTTGTGACCAGTTTCGAGAAGTCTTCTACCCTCGTAACCCGGCTTGAACCGGGATGCAATTTTGACAATCTTAACATTCATGCTGTTGCTGTATGCGGTCCTTAGGTACATAGATATGGCAATCTAGCTAATGAGACAGCTATAGTAGGGTTATATTCTTCAGTAGTTCAACGCTTCCTGTCTGCTTCCTTTTGTAAATATAAGAATTTCCAGATTACAGGCTCTGGGGGGCAAAGGATGCAAACGTCGCTCAAAGAGAAATGCCTCAGGAAAAGTATTGTATAGGACTTACCGCCAGAGCCGCACATCAGCCCAATAGCTGCTGCAGCAACTGCTCTGCTGACAAGCTTAGTTTAGGAAATCCTCAACACAGAGGCAGTCACGACACAGTATACGGCATGCGCGAGGCTCAGCATGACAAGAAATTGGAGAAAGTGCAGAGATTAAGGGAAATCGACCTGACGATACTGAAAGACAGGAGAGATAGGGGGGGATATGGTAACGACATATAAAATACTGAGATGAATCGACAAGGTGGGCAGAGACAGGGTGTTCCAGAGATGGGACACAGCAACAAGGGATCACAGTTGGAAGTTGAAGACTCAGATGACTCAGGGATGTTAGGAAGTTGAGGTGTATAAATGGAAAACAGGAATGAATAAAGGGGATGTAAGTAGCGTGCTAAAAATATCTAGCCTAGACAGGACTCACAGCAATGGCTTTAAGCTGAAAAAAATCAGATTCAGGAAGAATATAGGAAAGCACTGGTTTGGTAATAAAGTTGTGGATGAGTGGAACAAACTCCCGAGTACCGTCATAAGATAAGATAAGATAAGATTTCGTTCGGATTTTTAACCCCGGAGGGTTAGCCACCCAGGAAAACCCAAGAAAGTCAGTGCGTCATCGAGGACTGTCTAACTTATTTCCATTGGGGTCCTTAATCTTGTCCCCCAGGATGCGACCCACACCAGTCGACTAACACCCAGGTGCCTATTTGCTGCTAGGTGAACAGGACAACAGGTGTAAGGAAACGTGTCGAATGTTTCCACCCGCCGGGAATCGAACCCGGGCCCTCCGTGTGTGAAGCGGGAGCTTTAGCCACCAGGCCACCGGTTAGATAAATAGATGAATGGGTGTGGGTGGGTGTGAGCTGGAGCTGACTAGCTCGTGCTACTGGGTCAGATGTCGTGCCCCTTCCTTAAATGTAGGTGATCTGACTGGGTGGGCCATTGGTCTAAGCCGGGGGCTGACATGGACCTGCCCCACATGGGCCAGTAGGCTTGCTGCAGTGTTCCTTCTTTCTTATGTTCTTATGTTCTAAAGGAATTTTTCAGTCACAGAGTTGTCAAGAAGTGGAATAATTTGGGAAGTGATGTAGTGGAGGCAGGATCCATACATAGCTTTCAGAAGAGGTAAGATAAAGCTCATAGAGTAGGAAGAGTGACCCAGTAGCGGCCAATTTTCTTAGTTCTGGAAAAATGATCGCCAAAAAATTAATTATCTCAGATGCATTTGGGAATGAAGGATGCTCGTCAAATTTAATTTTCAATAATGAATTTGTTTTCAAATCAATAAGTTCCATTTGTCTGTTACTACTCATCTTTAGGATTTTTTATTCACTAAGTGAAAATAGGTTTATAAATGCCAGTATGCAGTCTTCTTCTGTAGCAAAATCACCTTAACGACTTTCAAATGACTCTTACAATAATCTGATTTTCTCATTATATTCTGTAAAATTTCCATTATCTGTTATTTTAAATGTGGAAACTTGCTTAAATCCTAATTTTAAAACTGCGAGTTTTAACTTTATCTTGAATACACTGACATCATTTACTAAACTAGGAAACAATTTGTTCTTGCTCTGCAGTTTCAGATTTAGATCATTAAGATGGCTGCTAACAGATGGCGGTGTGGTTGTTCACTGCAGTTTGTTCCTAGGATTACTGAATATACTTTAAATGTAAATAGATTAGTGTGAAAGAAGATGACATTCGCTAAAAGATGTTCTCGAAGTAATAAAAATCACTAAGAACGATTGCTAGGTTTTAGATTTATTTTCAGTAAAACTCATTTTCAGCTTTAAGTTCCTTGAATTTCTGTTATAATTTGTTCCACAAATCGGATATTGGTTAATACTTTTTGTATGAGTAGGCTTGCTTTTTATTATTATTATCACTGGTGCAATGTGCCACTTATAATCATGCAATGCGCCACTTTTGGTGCATGGGCCATAGGTTGGCCATCCCTGCTCTAGTGTCATCAGATTTTGCTCGCTTAATCTCTAATCGTAGGACATACTCCTTAGTTATGGAACTAGCCTCGTTACAAATCTATCCACTATTTCCAACTTCTTTACATGCTTGGTAAAGTGTGAACCTGACGTATGTCTTATACTGGGTCGGGAATGACTGCCTGCCGAAGTTTTCGGAAGCTTATCTTGGCGTTGTCAGAAATACATTTGTTCCAGCAGTCATTCGTTTGATGTGCAATTCAAGCTTACCATGAGGCATTTCTCTCTCTGCGAGGTTTACAGCCATTGCTCTCGTTCCAGTACTTCGTCTGCGATTTTCTTTGTTCATGCTCAGTCTTCTAAACTTTGTACTTGTTAGGGCCTCTCCAAGACCGTCTGTAGTCTTCCCTGGCTCTCACCTGTCTGTATTCTTCTCATTATTTTCTAATCATCTATAAACATGGCTTCCACTGATTTTATATCTTCCATCACATTACTCATGAATGTATGACATTGGGTCTAACATTATATAAACCATCATTTAGCCTCATACATCTACCAACCCTCATACATCTAACTCCTTCACGTTTGAGAGATGGGGAATCATGTGACATCAATATTTGATAGCGAGTGCAAAATTAATATACAAATGATCCTTTGTTAGTGTATTGCTTCTGCTGCTGTTGAAACACTAATCCAAATTTATCTGTTCTAGGTCTCTGTGGGATAGAATGACACATACACCATTATATGCATCTTTTTTTGTTTTTCTACTGCATGTAGTTCTCTCCAAAGTGACTTCATGTAGAATTTCAGCTCACATTATGTTATGTCGTGTACTAACGAGTTCCAACAAGTTTATGCATTAGTGATATTGAACAGTACTCAACCTCATTAATGCATCAACTGTGAACTCTCAAAGAAAAACAAAGAAATTGGCGAAATATAGCTCATTAGCAAGTGCTCTAACATTTTTTTTTCTTCGCAGAATTTTTTTTTTAGTTCGAATGAGCAGTGGTTAAATAAAAGATTCATAAGCAGGAATATTAGCCAGTCGTAAGAGGGAAAAACTCGACTCATTTTAACCTCCTGTGCATGTGAAGATTTGGGACCAGACCCTCCAGTATCTTCCAAGCATTAACCTTCAAACGTTCTGTATTACTGCCTCACTACAAATAATGTTCTGGAATGTCTCATTTCAATATATCTCCATATTCTTAAAATTATTTTTGCTTATTGAATGTTTTTGTATTTACTGTTTGTGTTGCTTACTTTTGTGACTGTTTAGCAGTTTGAGGAGAGATGTGGCTGTCAGGAGTGTTGAGAGTGACAACTCTAGTGTGGTTGGTCAACTTGTCCTTCGCAATGAGACGCTGGCCGTTCTTCACAGCTCCTGAGTTGACGTTCGAGTCTGGTGAAGCCTTCAACACCCTCACAGTTGACTATCCATGTAAGTTATTAGTGCTACCTAAGACCACTTTTTTACGCGTCTGTATTTCGCCAATTTCTGTTTATTTGCGAAGTTTTTCACGGATTCTTCTGTAAATACTTTGCGCTAAGCGAGTGCGAGACAAAATATATTCATTATAACTAGGCTTAGGAATCGAATATAACAACTCATAAGATAAACGTTTATCTACACCGCACAAATAATAGTGAGGAGTATCTCCTGTAGAGATATTGTAGGCGGAAGTGATCGCACATTGAACATCAGGTATAACTTCGTCCCATGGGGAGTTATAGTAGTTCTTAACACATCTAATGCATGTGCATGTGTCATTTCATCCTGTCGGTATTATATACAATTCTTGTACTACTACTACTACTACTACTACTACTACTACTACTACTACCTCCACCTCTTCCTGCCTATATATAGCCGTCCTGCTCCACCTCTGTTAGTGTGACTTTGTCAATGGTCCAAGTCGGACCGAAACGTCGTCGTAAGCTTCTCTCTTTTATGTGCGGGTTATTTGTGTATCGTTCCAGTCACGGTATTGTGCCTTTTTGTTATTTATTAGATCTGTTTCACTTTGAGCCAAGACATGCAACTTCTTTTCATTCATAACACTGGTAGTCATCTCTTATCATCTACACTACATCCACGCACATTCACATGTCCCATCTATATAAAGTTTTTCTTATTTTTAGTAATTTATACAGAAGACGGAGTTACTAGTACACACAAACACACATTATATATATATATATATATATATATATATATATATATATATATATATATATATATATATATATATATATATATATATATATATATATATGACAATAACAACACTACGACTAGCCAAGGATTCGAACCCATGTAGTTTTGGCCCTGCCTCATGATGAGCGAAAAACACATGACGGTCTTACCCACTGGACCACACAATCCTACAAAAACCAAGCACCCGGCAGAGCTAATTGATCCGAGGACATATGGTGATGCTTGTTGAGAAATGGTTTACCAGCTAAGGTTAAAGATTAAATAGGGAGTACTTAGCTGATAAGACAGCTATCGTCCACACAGCCGCCCCTGCAGACGAGATTTTGAGAAGCTGTCTCATCCACTTCTCAACGGGCTGTAATAGATTATATTTGTTAATAATAATTTAACCCTAGGGGGTGTTATGTCAGCATGCATCAGACACTGATGGCTGACAACACTTACTTGTGTGGACTCAAAGGTCCACTTATCACCAGGGTTTATGATAAGTGACTAACTCGTAACTTATACTCAACTGCGCAGTCAATAGAAGTACATCACGAGTTAGAACACTTACCTGGGTATATGTATCTGACCCGTAGTTATGCCCGGATATCCGATGAGTTGATTGAGGAATAGTGTTCTTTGAAGAATGTCGCACTACACTCTGTTGGATCGCAACACTCGTTGTTACATTGTTCATCAATAATTGTTCACACCATATCACTAAAGAAGCTGATACCCTCTCCTGGAAAAAATTTCTCCACAATGCGGGTGCCTCTGAGATAATTTAATTCTAATCCCCGTTTGGTGTACTAGCCTCCACAAGCAGTATTTATATTATTATGACTATGAACGAGTGGTATTGAATCAATAACAACACTACAAATAGCCGAGGATTCGAACCCACGTCATTCAGAGGCACCTGCACCACAAAATGCCCCAATCTTCATGACTTTGCACTTGGTGGGATTGATCTCCAGGAGCCAATTGCTGGACCAGGTCTGCAGCCTGTCCAGATCCCTTTGTAGTTCTGCCTGGTCTTCGATCGAGTGAATTCTTCTCATCAACTTCACGTCATCTGCAAACAGGGACACCTCAGATTCTATTCCTTCCGTCATGTCGTTCACAAATACCAGAAACAGCACTGGTCCTAGGACTGACCCCTGTGGGACCCCGCTGGTCACAGGTGCCTACTCTGACACCTCGCCACGTACCATGACTCGCTGCTGTCTTCCTGACACGTATTCCCTGATCCATTGTAGTGCCTTCCCTGTTATCCCTGCTTGGTCCTCCAGTTTTTGCACCAATCTCTTGTGTGGAACTGTGTCAAACGCCTTCTTGCAGTCCAAGAATATGCAATCCACCCACCCCTCTCTCTCTTGTCTTACTGCTGTCACCATGTCATAGAACTCCAGTAGGTTTGTGACACAGGATTTCCCGTCCCTGAAACCATATTGGCTGCTGTTGATTAGATCATTCCTTTCTAGGTGTTCCATCACTCTTCTCCTGATAATCTTCTCCATGATTTTGCATACTATACATGTCAGTGACACTGGTCTGTAGTTTAATGCTTCATGTCTGTCCCCTTTTTTAAAGATTGGGACTACATTTGCTGTCTTCCATGCCTCAGGCAATCTCCCTGTTTCGATAGATATATTGAATATTGTTGTTAGGGGTACACATAGCGCCTCTGCTCCCTCTCTCAATACCCATGGGGAGATATTATCTGGCCCCATTGCCTTTGAGGTATCTAGCTCACTCAGAAGCCTCTTCACTTCTTCCTCGGTTGTGTGCACTGTGTCCAGCACATGGTGGTGTGCCCTCCTCTCCGTCTTTCTGGAGCCCCTTCTGTCTCCTCTGTGAACACTTCTTTGAATCTCTTGTTGAGTTCCTCACATACTTCACGGTCATTTCTTGTTGTCTCTCCTCCTTCCTTCCTTAGCCTGATTACCTGGTCTTTGACTGTTGTTTTCCTCCTGATGTGGCTGTACAACAGTTTCGGGTCAGATTTGGCTTTCGCTGCTATGTCATTTTCATATTGTTTTTGGGCCTCCCTTCTTATCTGTGCATATTCGTTTCTGGCTCTACGACTGCTCCCCTTATTCTCCTGGGTCCTTTGCCTTCTATATTTTTTCCATTCCCTAGCACACTTGGTTTTTGCCTCCCTGCACCTTTGGGTAAACCATGGGCTTATCCTGGCTTTTTCATTATTCCTGTTTCCCTTGGGTACAAACCTCTCCTCAGCCTCCTTGCATTTTGTTGCTACATATTCCATCATCTCATTAACTGGCTTCCCTGCCAGTTCTCTGTCCCACTGAACCCCGTTCAGGAAGTTCCTCATTCCTGTGTAGTCCCCTTTCTTGTAGTTTGGCTTCATTCGTCCTGGCCTTCCTGCTTCTCCCTCCACTTGTAGCTCTACTGTGTATTCGAAGCTTAAAACCACATGGTCACTGGCCCCAAGGGGTCTTTCATATGTGATGTTCTCGATATCTGCACTATTCAAGGTGAATACTAAGTCCAGCCTTGCTGGTTCATCATCTCCTCTCTCTCTTGTAGTGTCCCTTATGTGTTGGTACATGAAGTTTTCCAGTACCACCTCCATCATCTTAGCCCTCCATGTATCTTGGCCCCCATGCGGGTCCAAGTTCTCCCAATCGATCTCCTTGTGGTTAAAGTCACCCATGATCAGGAGCTTTGCTCTGCATGCATGAGCTCTTCTGGCCACTGTAGCCAGTGTGTCAACCATCGCTCTATTGCTCTCGTCGTACTCTTGCCTTGGCCTCCTGCTGTTCTGTGGTGGGTTATACATCACTGCTATTACCACCTTGGAACCTCCAGAGTGAAGCGTTCCCGCTATGTAATCACTTTCTTCTCCGCTGTCTCCTCTCTCCAGCTCATCAAAATTCCAGCGATTTTTGATCAGCAATGCCACTCCTCCACCCCCCCCTGTTCCCTCTGTCTTTCCTCAGGATTTGGTATCCCTTTGGAAAGATGGCATCTGTTATCATACCTGTAAGCTTGGTTTCTGTGAGAGCTATGATGTCCGGTGATGCGTCTTTGACTCTTTCATGCCACTCCTCCCACTTATTTGTTATTCCATCAGCGTTTGTGTACCATACCTTCAGTTTCCGTTCCATCACTGTGGTTTGCAGGGCCTGTGAGGGTGGGAGACCTGGTAGCATACTGTGGGATTCTATAGCTCGGTGTTGGGTGGAGGCTGTGGGTATGGATTGTAGTGTGTGTTGGGATGGTGTGATAGGTTGTATGGTTCTGAAAATAGTTGTGTGTGTGCTTGCCCTTGCTGTTCTGTTCTGCTCTGACTGACCTCTACTGGTTCCATCCTTGTCTCTTTTCCAAGCTCCTTTCGCTTTTTTGTCCTCTCCCTCAGCTGCTGTCGTTCTGATTGTGTTCTGTCTCTGTCTAGGAACACCCTCTTGTACTCTTTCGAGTATTTCAATCGTGGTTTCTCTTGGAGGATCCTGTTCAGCACTGTTTCCGTCCTGAGAATCAGCTTGATTGGTCGGTTTCTCCCCTGCAAGTATCCCCCTATTCTCTGAAAATTTACAATCTCGTCCATCTCTTCACCTATTTCCGTGATGATTTTCTCAATCTCCTTTCTTTCTTCCTGCTGCCTTTCAGTGTGTGTCCTTTCCTCTCTCTCCTGAAGCCCATGGATAAACACTGATTTTGCCCTTTCCTCCTCCCATTGCCTCACCCTCTGTGACTCTGGATCCTGCCTGTATGTGGTCAGTTTCTCCCTTGATTTTTCCAGTGGCTCTTGATAGCATGGTTGTGCCTCAGCATTCGACCTATCACCCTCTCCATCTGCAACCAGCTGTTCTTCCCTTTCACTCCTTGGCTCTTTTTGGCAGGTTGATATGACCTTAGCATAATTCAGAATTCCTTCCTTCCTGTTCGGCCTTGCAGCTTCATATGCTGTGTCTTCTCTGGTCACTGCCCCTGTAACTCGCTTCAGCCTATATATCTCAACTTCTAGGACCCTTATCTTGGCTACTGCAGTTTCGACTTGTGCCTCCCAATTCATTGTCTCCTTCTCCAACCTCTTTTCCAATTTCACAGAGAGCTCTTTCTCTATATTTTGAGAAAGCTCTCCTAATTTTCTCTCCCACTCTTGTTCCATCCTTTTCCACTGCTCCTCCATCCACTCCTCCCTACCAGAACCATTCTCATCTGATCCTTGGCTCCTGCGAGTCCCCACCATTTTTTTTGTGAGAGAAGAGAGAAGGGAAAGGTAGAAGGAGGGAGAGAGGGGAAGAGTGAGAAGGGAAAGGGGGAGAGTGTGAGAGGGGGAAAGAGAGAGAAGGGAAGGGAAGGAGGGGGGGAGAGTGAGAAGGGAAAAATGGGGAAGAGATGGAGAGAGAGAGAGAGAGAGAGAGAGAGAGAGAGAGAGAGAGAGCTGGGAAGGTAGAAAGAGAGGGGGATAGTGAGAAGGAAAAAGGGGAAGAGTGAGAGTGAGAGCGAGAGAGAGAGGGGAGAGAGAGTGAAGGGAAGGGTAGGAGAGGGGAGAGTGAGAAGGGAAAATGGGGAAGAGAGAGAGCAAGAGAGAGAGAGAGAGAGAGAGAGAGAGAGAGAGAGAGAGAGAGAGAGAGAGAGAGAGAGAGAGAGAGAGGTGAGAGAGAGAGAGGGAGAGAGAGGGGGAGAGAGAGAGAAGGCAAAGAGAGGGGGAGAGAGAGGAGTGAGAGAGGGGGAGAAGGGGGAAAGAGGGGGGAGATGGAAGAGCGAGAGGGGAGAGAGAGGCTAGGGGGAGAGAGAGGGGAGGAGGGGAGAGAGATGGGAAAAGGGAGAGGGGAGAGATAATGGGAGGGGAGAGATGTTAGAGGGGGAGAGATGTTAGAGGGGGGAGGTGTTAGATGGAAGAGATGTTAGAGGGGAGAGATGGGAGAGGGAAGAGAGAGAGAGAGATAGGTAGAGAGTGATAGGTAGAGAGAGAGATATAGGTAAAGAGTGAGATAGGTAGAGAGAGATAGGTCTCTGCCTAGGATAGGAAGAGAGGGAGAGAGAGAGAAGGAGCGAGGTTCAGACGGTCAGTTCACAGGACGGTGTGAAATCCTGTGTATGTGTGTTTGCGTGTGTGCTACAGCTTACAAGTGCTTGTTCCTGTGTGTATGTGTGTGTGTGTGTGTGTGTGTGTGTGTGTGTGTGTGTGTGTGTGTGTGTGTGTGTGTGTGTGTGTGTGTGTGTGTGTGTGTGTGTGTGTGTGTGTGTGTGTGTGTGTGTGTGTGTGTGTGTGTGTGTGTGTGTGTGTGTGCCCCCACTTCTAAGTATTCATACTGCTAATAAATACCGGTAGATACCAGTAATTCTAAGCTTACCAATACTTGTAACACTTATCGATTCTACTTCTAAAATTCGGAAAGTAGCTAGGTTGTAAAATTTAGCTTGTGTCAGCTTAAGTGTCTGACGTTATCCCTCACTACCGTTTTACTCCTTACACTCTCGTCTATGCTATTTCTACTCTAATTCTGGTAATGGCTTGCAGGAGTGAGTGACCAGTATCTAACAGTGATGCAGGACCAGAACTCAACCTTGCAAAATGCAACCTCAACAGGTAAATACTTGTGCTGACAGCGGTGTGATGACAAGTTGCCAGAAGCTGATGACGTAATCGTCGTACATAGGCCTTCTATCACTATTTTGTAATTTCTTCACCCGCGATGTTTATAACCATATATGCTCATGCATCCCGTGTTCCTCAAGTGATTTCTCTTTTCACTTATTACAGAATACACTTCACATTCGGTGTTCCTGACGGAATTGAAATTTTCGAGCCTTTTCAACATTTTAAAGAATATTACACATTTTTCAAAAAGCCCAAAAAATTTCGATGAAATTCATAAATAATTTTGTGTAATTCATATATTTTTTTAAAATACCAAAAGCATTGAAAAAATAGAAAAATATGTATAATGATGTTTTACTGCACATTTCGACGATTTAGAGCATTTAGAACACTTTTCAGATGACAAACCTGATTTTTTAGTTAAAATTCAGGGATTTTCATACTTTTTGATCAGAATTGCTGATGGAATTGAAATTTTTGAGCACTTTCAACATTTTAATGTATATTACATATTTTTCAAAGAGCCCACAAAATTTCGATAAAATTCGGAAATAATTTTGAATATTTCATATATTTTTTAAAAAATACCTGAAGCATTGAAAAAATCGAAAAATATGGTAAAATGATGTTTTACTTCATATTTCGACGATTTTCAGCATTTAGAGCCTTTTCAATTAAACCTTACTTTTTAGCTAAAATACATGGATATTCACACTTGAAACATTTATTGACACAATTTTACACTAAAATATCATATTTAAATTACTTTCAGCATAAAATTCAATTCCATCAGTAATTCTGATAAAAAAGTTTGAAAATCAGGTTTGTCTGAAAAGTGATCTAAATGATCTAAATCGTCGAAATATGCTGTAAAACATTATTTTACCATATTTTTCGATTTTTTCAATGCTTCAGGTATTTTTTAAAAATATATGAAATATTCAAAATTATTTCTGAATTTCAACGAAATTTTATGTGCTTTTTGAAAAGTGTTCTAAATGCTCCAAATCGTCGAAATATGCAGTAAAACAGCATTTTACAATATTTTTCGATTTTTTCAATGCTTCATGTATTTTTAAAAAATATATGAAATATTCAAAATTATTTCTGAATTGCATCGATATTTTATGGGCTTTTTGAAAAATATGTAATATACTTTAAAATGTTGAAAATGCTCGAAAATTTCAATTCCATCAGTAATTGTGATAAAAAAGTATGAAAATCCACGAATTTTAGCTAAAAAATCAGGCTTGTCTGAAAAGTGTTCTAAATGCTCTAAGTCGTCGAAATATGCTGTAAAACATTTTACATATTTTTCGATTTTTTCAATGATTTTGGTATTTTTAAAAAATATGTCAACTATATGAAATACCTGAAATATTTGAAATACCTTAAGCATTGAAAAAATAGAAAAATATGGTAAAATGATGTTTTACTGCATATTTCGACGATTTGGAGCATTTATAACTCTTTTCAGACAAACCTGATTTTTTAGCTAAATTTCATGGATTTTCAAACTTTTTTATCAGAATTACTGATTGAATTAAATTTTATGCTGAAAGTAACTTAAATATGATATTTTAGTGTAGTATTGTGTCAATAAATATTTCAAGTGTGAAAATCCATGTATTTTAGCTAAAAAGTAAGGTTTAATTGAAAAGTGCTCTAAATGATGGAAATCGTCGAAATATGCAATAAAACATCATTTTACCATATTTTTCGATTTTTTCAATGCTTCAGGTATTTTTCAAAAATATATGAAATATTCAAAATTATTTCTGAATTTCATCGAAATTTTATGGGCTTTTTGAAAAATATGTAATATACTTTAAAATGTTGAAAAGTCTCGAAAATTTCAATTCCATCAGTAATTCTGATAAAAAAGTATGAAAATCCATGAATTTTAGCTAAAAAATCAGGTTTGTCTGAAAAGTGTTCCAAATCCTCTAAATCGTGGAAATATGCAGTAAAACATCATTTTACCATATTTTTCGATTTTTTCAATGCTTTTGTTATTTTTTAAAAAAAAATATGAAATATATGAAATACCTGAAATATATGAAATACCTGAAGCATTGAAAAAATCGAGAAATATGGTAAAATAATGTTTTAATGCTCATTTCGACGATTGGGAGCATTTAGAACACTTTTCAGAAAACATGATTTTTTAGCTAAAATTCATGAATTTTCAAACTTTTTTATCAGAATTACTGATTGAATTGAAATTTTCGAGCATTTTCTACATTTTAAAGTATATTACATATTTTTCAAAAAGCCAACAAAATTTCGATGAAATTCAGAAATAATTTTGAGTATTTCATATATTTTTTAAAAATATCGAAAGCATTGAAAAAAATCGAAAAATATGGTATAATGATGTTTTATTGTATATTTCGACGATTTAGAGCATTTAGAATACTTTTCAGACAAACCTGATTGTTTAGGTAAAATTCATGGATTTTCATACTTTTTTATCAGAATTACTGATGGAATTGAATAGTAATAATAATAGCAATAATAATAATAATAATAATAATAATAATAATAATAGCAATAATAATAACAATAATAATAATAATAATAATAATAATAATAATAGCAATAATAACAATAATAAAAATAATAATAATAATAATAATAATAATAATAATAATAATAATAATGATAATAATAGCAATAATAATAATAATAATAATAATAATAATAATAATAATAGCAATAATAATAATAATAGCAATAATAATAATAGCAATAATAATAATAGCAATAATAATAATAGCAATAATAATAATAGCAATAATAATAATAACAATAATAATAATAGCAATAATAATAATAGCAATAATAATAATAGTCATAAAAATTACAAAAAAAATTCCCAAAAATAAGTTTTCAAAGCAAAAGCTTGTTGGTTTTTGTTTCAGCACTTCCAGCAGTTCAAGCAGTTCAAGCACCCAGCCACTGTATAATTTTTTTCACCCTGCCTAGAGCTATTGTTTTATTATTTTTTCTGAGAATGACACTGCCCAGGAAGGGACAGTTTTTGTAAGTGTCGACACAAATGGGTGTCGACGCCTCAAGGCGGATAACAACAACTTATTCACCTTTAATGAGTCTTGGAAAGACGTTAGTTATGTCGCCGGTTTTCTCATCTTTGTTGCAGATTATAAGTTTAACAGTGACGGATTCTGTTTATGTATTGATATGACAGACGCATTAGTAACCGGCTGTTATGATTTCCTTCTTATCTATTATTATGAACATAACGTCAAAAAATTTTGCTGTCGTACATGGAAGTTTAGCATCACAAAATATATGACCAATTTTGATGTTAATTAAGTCTTATGACTTAAATTTGATCTTGACGTTGTCGCCGCTGGCGGCTTCGCTACATTTTTGATGATTTTGGTAAATTTCTTCGATTGTTATTAAGGTCTTGGTGGGCATTATCATGAGTTTATCACCAACACTACATGATCCTGAGTGAATGCGACCAGATACACTTTTCTTTTTGGTGGAGAAATCTGAAACTGGCAACCTTAGTGGGTCTTTTATTTGCCTCTAGAATTTGGATAAATTGTTGATATATTGCAACAAGGTTTAACCTTTATACCAAGAACAAGCAGTAGACATCCTCTTGATATTTTCCCCAGTTAAACCTGAACAAGGAACGAATGTTACTGTACTGTTTTTGTTTTTAAATCCGGTATTTTTAAGGAACTCCTACATTTTATTTTTACAGAATTCAAACCGGTCCTCAGACCACTAGGTGGTTTCGTCGTCCATTTTATTGATGGCAATAATAATACTATTGATGCCCACTGTTTTAAGTAGTTGGAGGATTTCTGTTGCGAAATTCTGTTTCTTGAAAGTAGATTCAAACTCTCCAGATCTTGCTGAGACGACCAAGAGCGCTACATCTGCTTGATACATCCCCAAAATCATACGAGGAATAAGAGTTTGGTGTCCGGGAGCATCCAAAAGGGTAATCCGTTTTGCCCTTGTTACAAAATTTCCCCTGCCAATGTCAAGAGTTGTTCCTCTTTGACGTTCTTCAGGGGATGAATCAAGGGCCCATGATAAATATTAAGATTCCATGTTCATTTGTTTGGCCTCTTTCCTGTATTATTTTATAGTCGCTTTGTCTATTGACTGACTTAGATATAATATTTATCCGCCAAGAGTGGACTTGCCTGAGTCCACATGACCCACTATTAGAAGGTTAATATTTTCTTTATTGCATTGGGGATCAGTTAAGATTTCATGATCATCATTATTGTCAGATATGAATTCAAGTTAGAAATCCAGGTCACTTGAATCAGAGTCACTGTGAAGGGATGTTGTGTTTGTGGTAGTGCAGCTTTCATCGGTGGACTGTATGAGCAAATCAATGGTAGGATCAATTGTACTAGCCATCACTTGCTTGCTAGAAGCCATGGGAGGGTTAGTGGTACCAGCCACCAATGGTTTACTAGCAGCCACGGGAGGGCTAGTGGTACCAGCCACCAATGGCTTACTAGCAGCCACGGGAGGGCTAGTGGTACCAGCCACCAATGGCTTACTAGCAGCCACGGGAGGGCTAGTGGTACCAGCCACCAATGGCTTACTAGCAGCCACGGGAGGGCTAGTGGTACCAGCCACCATTAGCTTACTAGAAGGCACGGGAGAGCTAGTGGTACCACCCACCGTTGGCTTACTAGTAGCCACGGGAAGGCTAGTGGTACCAGCCACCATTGGCTTACTAGTAGCCACGGGAGGGCTAGTAGTACCAGCCACCATTGGCTTACTAGTAGCTACGGGAAGGCTAGTGGTACCAGCCACCATTGGCTTACTAGTAGCCACGGGAAGGCTAGTGGTACCAGCCACCATTGGCTTACTAGCAGCCACGGGAGGGCTAGTAGTACCAGCCACCACAGGCTTGGTAAAAACACTGTGGTGGGTGGCTGCAGTGATTTTAGTGAACATCCTGTTCACTAGGAACCATATTATACCCGGCACTGCCACCATAATAGTGAGGAGGAAGAACTCATTGAGTGAATATAATCCCTGACACTATTTTCTTAGTTACAGCAGGTGAACTTGGATTAATCTAATATCGTTGTTCAACTTAATAAACTTGAAAAGAAAACCAATCAGCGGCCACGTAGTTGGTAGCCATACTTGGTTAACCTGGTCTGGTAATTAAGGGAGATCTGTGTCGCCAGGACACTTGAAGACTGCGTCAATCTAGGTAGATTAACAAAGTATTTGAGCGGAGGTTTTACAACCATCTGCGGCTTCCGTCACCTCCAGCAAGAGGTGTTCTCTCTCTTTCTCCAGTTATCTCACCCATGTCACTAAGTACATTAAAAGCCCAACAAAACACAGCAATATCCAAGAGCACACCAAGACTTTTTAGAAACTCATTGTGATATTCTTAAGTATATTTTGAAGAGTCATACAAAATATAACTTATGTAATATGTGATGATCTAATTATACATTTAATATAACTTTAGTAGGAAATATAGTTACCCTCGAATGAAGTTGTGTTAATGTATTTAGAAAAGTAATTAGTTTAGTGTTAAGTAAATTGTTTGCTGAAGTATTTAGTAGTGTTTAATGAAGTGCTTACTGAAGTGTTTAGTAGTGTTTAGCGAAGTGTTTAGTGAAGTGTTTACTGAAGTGTTTACTAAAGTGATTACTGAAGTGGCAGCGGTACCATAATCAAAGTGAGAGTTGTAATAATTTGTAGTGACGATAACACTTGTATAGTGATGAACAGTTGTAGTGATGGAAAATGTATAGTGTTGTGATGGAAGATGTATAGTGAAGTGATGGTAGATGTATAGTGTAGTGATGGTAGATGTACAATGTAATGATGGTAGATGTATAGCAAAATGATGGTAGATGTATAGTGAATTGGTGGTAGATGTATAGTGTAGTGATAGATGTATAGTGTAGTGATAGATGTACAGTGTAGTGATGGCAGATGTATAGTGTAATGATGGTAGATGTATAGTGTTATGGTTTTCGATGTATAGTATAGTGATGGTAGATGTATAGTGTAGTGATTGTAGATGTATAGTGAAGGGATGGAAGATGTAAAGTGTAGTAGTGATAAATGTATAGTGATGTGATGGTAGATGTATAGTGCAGTGGTGGTAGATTTATAGTGTACTGATAGTAGATGTATACTGTAGTGATGGTAGATATATAGAGTAGTGATAGTAGATGTGTAGTGTTGTGATGGAAGATGTGCAGTGTAGTGGTGGTAGATGTATAGTGTAGTAATGGTAGATGTATAGTGCAGTGATGAGAGATGTATAGCATAGTGATGGTACATGTATAGTTTAGTGGTGGTAGATGTGTAGTGATGATTGATGTATAGTGAAGCAGTAGATGTATGGTGTAGTGATGGTGTATGTAGAGTGTAGTGATAGATGTATATTGCAGTGTTGGTAGATGTATAGTATAGTAATGGTAGATGTATAATGCAGTGGTTAGATGTGTAGTGTAGAGACAGTAGAAGTATAGTGTACTGTAGTGATGGTAGCTAGTTTTATGTCAAATATTTTTGAAATGTTAGGTTTCACCATAGCATTTCTCGATGGTGGACTTGTTAGGGTCTTGTTAGTGTGACTTCCGCCATGAAAGTAACATGGCTTACCCATTTTTGTGACTGAATATATGCTGTAAATAATATTAATATCAATATATGCTTTTCTAAACAGTTATGTTTCTCTGAAGCCTTTTATAGTTTGAGTGCTGTGTTTTGACTAGACTAGCAGTTATCTTGTGAATGGTCACAGAAAATAATCCACTTATTACTTAATACTCTCATTTCAATTAAATCATTAAATCAGCAGTCAGGTGTAACATATCGACTTCTTTATTTTTCAACCGATTACGTTCGTTTTTGGTGTACTATTAGAAGCTTATATAAAACATCCTTTGCCGAAGTTTCAATCATATCGGCCAAAAAGTAAATGAAATATGCAAAATTTACGAAAAATTGCATTTGGCAGGTGAGTCCTTCTCAGCGGTACTTGGAAAAGTGGTTTTGACACTTGCTGCTGATAGAACACCTCTAATTCCATCATGAGATACGTACCTTTTCTAAAATAAACCTTATCTTCTTGCTAACAAAAAATAAGTTTCATAACTTTTTTGTCATATTGGAAGATGTCGGTCTTGTTTCCCACATAAATCTAAAAATATTTGGTATAGTTCAGAAAGGTACGTATGTTCGTGTAAATCAATCATTCTCCTATGTTTGTTGTGAAAATCAAGTCAATTCATTCATAAATAAGGATGCATTCCCCCTAAATAGGTAAATAAGTTACTTTCGAGATATAGGCCGAAGCGCGCGGCACCCCCGCTGCCCGGGAAATAATTTTTTTCCCCGAAAAATTCGCCTTATTTTACACTTTTTCCGCGACCTACGAGTGTTTATTACAGTTAACCATTGTAAATCCGTTTTCTATCATCACTGATGAGAGAGGTCGGATCCTCTCTTCACCTTCAGGGGAAATATCGATAGAAATTTTTTCCTTGGGGCGTCATATTATGCTATATATATTTTTTTTAAGGTGTACTTTTTATGTTTATATGCTATTATTATATTGCATTATGTCATAATAGATCAATTGTGATAGATAAATAAGCCTTATAATTGATATTAGCGTGGGTATGGAATATTTTGTTGGCTGGAGGTGTCGGCCATTTTATGCAATATACCCAGGGTACCTTGATTGGTTACTTGATCATATTAGCTCCACCCACTCTGGCATGATCTCAGATGGTGAATTTGTATTATATTAGACATAAAGATATAAGAAAACGATAAAAATAACACGGGGAAAAACGTAACAAAAACGTCAACAAAGCTGAGTCAGCGCTTCTTGCGCACTATGTCGCGTCAGCGCTGTCACCATGCCTGTTATAAATGGCTGTAATTCCTTTTAGAAACATCGTACAAGGATAATAATTATACCAGAGTGTAGCCAGAAAGTTCAGCTATTTTTTGGTAACAATAACTCCATTTTCATATTTTTTCGATTTTTTTTTTGCACCGCGCGCGTGAACCTGACTGCTCCCTCAACACAATAGAGCAGTAAATGTAAAAAGGCTAGTAATACATAAATGATGAACTTAAGGAGTTCAGAAAGGGGTGGTTACAGCCCCTCATGTTTATATAGGTCTGAGAAGCCACTGTGGGCTAAAGGAGTTTAATAGAAAGACCTGTGACTCTGAAAAATACACTCAAGAATGTATTACTAGGCAGGTCCAACTCAAACACTCCTACGCCCACCTTTCTATTTCTTGATGGCCAGCCTATCAAACTAGACCAAAAATAACGCTTCTTTTATCGCGATAGAACTAAATGAAAAGTTTTGACTGGGTTCTTTCTGAAAAGTTATAGGAACAGCAGCGCCGAATATTTTGAAGAGGAATGTGACATGGTTAGTACAGTTTCACAACACAGCACTTTCCTTCACAAGTCTTCTTGATTACAAACAAAGGGACCAGAAAATCATTTTTGCCCCCAAAGAGGATGATTATTACTATATATGTATAATTTCTTTTATGCAGATATACAGT
>NW_027199149.1:5000-17500 GCF_038502225.1 Cherax quadricarinatus
GATACACAACAACACTAAGATACAACACTGTAAGAAACAGAACAATACTGTAAGATACACAACAACACTGTAAGATACACAACGAGACTAAGATACACAACGACACTGTAAGATACACAACAACACTAAGATACACAACGAGACTAAGATACACAACGACACTGTAAGATACACAACGACACTAAGATACAACACTGTAAGAAACAGAACAATACTGTAAGATACACAACAACACTGTAAGATACACAATAACACTAAGATACACAACGACACTAAGATACACAACGACACTAAGATACACAACGACACTGAGATACAACACTAAGATACACAACAATACTGTAAGATACACAACAACACTGTAAGATACACAACAACACTGTAAGATAGACAACAACACTGTAAGATACACAACAACACTGTAAGATACACAACAACACTGTAAGATACACAACAACACTGTAAGATACACAACAACACTGTAAGATACAACACTAAGATACACAACAACACTGTAAGATACACAACAATGCTGTAAGATACACAACAACACTGTAAGATACAACACTAAGATACACAACAACACTGTAAGATACAACACTGTAAGACACACAACACTATGATACAACACTGTAAGATACACAACAAAACTGTAAGATACACTACAACACTGCAAAATACGACACTGTAAGCTACAACACTGTAAGATACACAACAATACTGTAAGATACACAATAGCACTGTAAAATTCAACACTGTAAGCTACAACACTGTAAGATACACAATAACACTGTAAGATACACAACAACACTGTAAGATACACAACAACACTAAGATACACAACAACACTGTAAAATACAACACTGTAAGCTACAACACTAAGATACACAACAATACTGTAAGATACACAACAACACTGTAAGATACACAACACTGTAAGATACACAACAATACTGTAAGATACACAACAACACTGTAAGATACACAACAACACTGTAAGATACACAACAATACTGTAAGATACACAACAATACTGTAAGATACAACACGGTAAGATACAACACTGTATGATATGACATTGTAAAATACAACACTGTTAGATGCAACATTGTATGATAAAATACTGAAAGATACAACACTGTAAGATACAGAACTGTAAGATACAGCGCTGTATGATACAACACTGTAACATACAATACTGTAAGATACAACACTGTAAGATACAACACTGTAAGATACAACACTGTAAGATACAACACTGTATGATACAACACTGCATGATACAACATTGTGAGATACAACACTGCATGATACATCACTAAGATACAACACTCTAAGATACAACATTATAAGACACAACACTGTAAGATACAACACTGTAAGATACAACATTGTATGATACAACACTGTAAAATACAGAACAATACTGTGAGATACACAACAACACTGTAAGATAAATACCTCTGGGGGCTAGATAACTACCTCTGGAGGCTTAATTAGTACCTCTGGGGAGCTTGTTTGGTACCTCTGTGGCTTAACAAGTACATCTGAGGGCTTTATAATTACCTCTGGGGGCTTGATAAGTACCTCTTGGGGCTTTATAAGTACCTCAGGGGGCTGGTAGGTGAGAGGTGCTGGGTGAGGACAATAACACAGGTCACCATAACCATCATACTGGCTGCAGAAGATAGTTCTCTCAGCCTCTCTGGGATCGTCCTTCCTCAGGCACTGGTCATCTGCCGGGCCACAACAAACTTGTAACATAAATAGTATGTAACACAGTCAAAGTTGATGAGGGACTTGCAACACTAGACAACTTTGTTACAGCCTCGTCAGTAATGATGTCCAGTGTTGCACACTTGTGTCACTCATTCAACTGAACATTGTTACTGTTACCTGCCGTAACAACTCCCAGTTTAGAATACACGATGCACTCAGTTATTTCTGGTCAGTGAAGAGTTCTGGTCAATAAAGGCTCCTGGTCAATGAAGGCTCCTGGTCAATAAAGGCTCCTGGTCAATAAAGGCTTGTTGTCAATAAAAGCTACTGGACAACAAAGGGTTCTGGTCAATGCAGAGTTTGGTCAACAAAGAATCTTCATTCACTTAAGTTTAAAGCTCTGGTCCCATCCTGAGGGAAGCCCCGTCTGCATTAAAAGATTCTGGTCAATAAAGAGTTCTCAGGCTGGAGTCGATGTGTACATCGATTCCAGCCTGAGGGACTAATTACCTCAAACTCCTCCTCATCTTCTGCACTGGACTGAAGAAGTCACTGGCTGGTGAAATGTTTCCACAATGAAGATAAACAAATGTTACACAAGTGTGTCATTTATCAACTTGTCGGTGTTCTAAACTACTGACTCACCGTGAAACACTCGAGGTACCAGCAGGTCGAGAGAGACTCCTGAAGCCCAGTCCATGTAGCTCCTGGGCTCCTCCTCCAGGTTGAGTGTCCTGGCCTCGCCCCACACAGGTCCTGCAAGGGTGGCCACCCACGCCACGGACTCCTGCCGGTGCAGGCTGAGTGCTGACCTCAGCCCCACCCTCGCCAGCAGCTTCCTGGTCAGCGGTGTGAGGTTCTGAGCAGCGTCGTTCTGGGTTGAGATCGGACGTTAACCAACCTTACCGTCAATGAACTCAGATTAAGTCGTAATAAACTACTGGCATTGAATATACAAAAGGATGGACGGGCGGATGGAACCGGTGGGGCTGCTAATTGGACCACAGTTCGAGCCTTCCCTCCATCCTTCTGCTCACCATCAACGTTTTAAAAAGATTTATTATTATATTTACGGAATTCCATGGCGCCTGGGGCATTAAAGGTAACTAGGTTTGATCCATTGAAGGGAAGGATCAAGAGCCCTCCAGCAGCATCAAGGCACGTTCCTTGAAAGGGTATTTGTTCATAATGTGGAATAAAAGTCAAGATTGAGATTAATTAATTGATAGTGATACTGGAGGAGAAAGAAGGCAAGGTGTGAGCTGACCTTGATTGCCATGACGAGGAGGTGACCTGGGGTCAGAGAGCTGAGAACACTCGGCACCTCGTGGGCTGACCCGAACAGTGCTGTGGTCAGGATCCTGCAACATGGAACAACACGAGCATTCACAGTTTGTTGACATGTACAACACGAGTATGAGGATAATTTTTTCTCTGGGTGAGAAACTGGTGAAGACAAACTCTACACACACACACACACACACACAAATACGCACACACACACACACACACACACACACACACACACACACACACACAAACACACACAAACACACACAAACACACACAAACACACACACACACACACACACACACACACACACACACACCGTATACATCAGGCCCATACTGGAGTATGCAGCACCAGTTTGGAGCCCTCACCGGGTCAAGCACGTTAAGAAATTAGAGAAAGTGCAAAGGTTTGTGGCAGGGTTGGTGCCAGAGCTAAGGGGAATGTCCTACGAAGAAAGGCTGAGGGAAATCGGCCTAACAACGCTAGAGGACAGGAGGGATAGGGGAGACATGATAACGACATACAAGATACTGCGTGGAATAGACAAGGCGGACAGAGACAAGATGTTCCAGAGAGGGGACACAGAAACAAGGGGTCACTCTTGGAAGTTGAAGACTCAGATGAGCCACAGGGATGTTAGGAAGCATTTCTTCAGTCATAGAGTGGTCAGGAAGTGGAACAGTCTGGCGAGCGATGTAGTGGAGGCAGGAACCATACATTGCTTTAAGAAGAGGTATGATGAAGCTCATGGAGCAGGGAGAGAGCACCTAGTAGCGTTCAGTGAAGAGGCGGGGCCAGGAGCTGAGTCTCGACCCCTGCAAGTACAATTAGGTGCGTGTACACACACACACACACACACACACACACACACATGCTCACACACACACATGCTCACACACCCACATGCTCACACACACACACATGCTCACACACACACACATGCTCACACACACACACATGCTCACACACACACATGCACACACACACACATGCTCACACACACACATGCACACACACACACATGCTCACACACACACATGTTCACACACACATTCTTACACACACACAAGATCACACACACACACAAGCTAACACACACACATGCTCACACACACACATGCTCACACACACACATGCTCACACACACACATGCTCACACACACACATGCTCACACACACATGCTCACACACACACATGCTCACACATGTTGTACAGCCACATCAGGAGGAAAACAACAGTCAAGGACCAGGTAATCAGGCTAAGGAAGGAAGGAGGAGAGACAACAAGAAATGACCGTGAAGTATGTGAAGAACTCAACAAGAGATTCAAAGAAGTGTTCACAGAGGAGACAGAAGGGACTCCAGAAAGACGGAGAGGTGGGGCACACCACCAAGTGCTGGACACAGTGCACACAACCGAGGAAGAAGTGAAGAGGCTTCTGAGTGGGCTAGATACCTCAAAGGCAATGGGGCCAGATAACATCTCCCCATGGGTATTGAGAGAGGGAGCAGAGGCGCTATGTGTACCCCTAACAACAATATTCAATACATCTATCGAAACAGGGAGATTGCCTGAGGCATGGAAGACAGCAAATGTAGTCCCAATCTTTAAAAAAGGAGACAGACATGAAGCATTAAACTACAGACCAGTGTCACTGACATGTATAGTATGCAAAATCATGGAGAAGATTATCAGGAGAAGAGTGGTGGAACACCTAGAAAGGAATGATCTCATCAACAGCAGCCAACATGGTTTCAGGGACGGGAAATCCTGTGTCACAAACCTACTGGAGTTCTATGACATGGTGACAGCAGTAGGACAAGAGAGAGAGGGGTGGGTGGATTGCATTTTCTTGGACTGCAAGAAGGCGTTTGACACAGTTCCACACAAGAGATTGGTGCAAAAACTGGAGGACCAAGCAGGGATAACAGGGAAGGCACTACAATGGATCAGGGAATACTTGTCAGGAAGACAGCAGCGAGTCATGGTACGTGGGGAGGTGTCAGAGTGGGCACCTGTGACCAGCGGGGTCCCGCAGGGGTCAGTCCTAGGACCAGTGCTGTCTCTGGTATTTGTGAACGACATGACGGAAGGAATAGACTCTGAGGTGTCCCTGTTTGCAGATGACGTGAAGTTGATGAGAAGAATTCACTCGATCGAAGACCAGGCAGAACTACAAAGGGATCTGGACAGGCTGCAGACCTGGTCCAGCAATTGGCTCCTGGAGTTCAATCCCACCAAGTGCAAAGTCATGAAGATTGGGGAAGGGCAAAGAAGGCCGCAGACGGAGTACAGTCTAGGGGGTCAGAGACTACAAACCTCACTCAAGAAAAAAGATCTTGGGGTGAGTATAACACCAGGTACATCTCCTGAAGCGCACATCAACCAAATAACTGCTGCAGCATATGGGCGCCTAGCAAACCTCAGAACAGCATTCCGACATCTTAATAAGGAATCATTCAGGACCCTGTACACCGTGTACGTTAGGCCCATATTGGAGTATGCGGCACCAGTTTGGAACCCACACCTAGCCAAGCACGTGAAGAAACTAGAGAAAGTGCAAATGTTTGCAACAAGACTAGTCCCAGAGCTAAGAGGTATGTCCTACGAGGAGAGGTTAAGGGAAATCAACCTGACGACACTGGAGGACAGGAGAGATAGGGGGGACATGATAACGACATACAAAATACTGAGAGGAATTGACAAGGTGGACAAAGACAGGATGTTCCAGAGATTGGACACAGTAACAAGGGGACACAGTTGGAAGCTGAAGACACAGATGAATCACAGGGATGTTAGGAAGTATTTCTTCAGCCACAGAGTAGTCAGTAAGTGGAATAGTTTGGGAAGCGATGTAGTGGAGGCAGGATCCATACATAGCTTTAAGCAGAGGTATGATAAAGCTCACGGCTCAGGGAGAGTGACCTAGTAGCGATCAGTGAAGAGGCGGGGCCAGGAGCTCGGACTCGACCCCCGCAACCTCAACTAGGTGAGTACAACTAGGTGAGTACACACACATGCTCACACACACACATGCTCACACACACACATGCTCACACACACACATGCTCACGCACACACATGCTCACACACACACATGCTCACACACACACATGCTCACACACACACATGCTCACACACACACATGCTCACACACACACACATATGCTCACACACTTGTGCCTAGGACAAAAGTTATCAACACCAGGAATGACTAACTGTGACAAGACCATCCAGACAGTCATAGATAGCCATACCCAACAAATAATATCTCAATACAAATGTTGAAGAAGCAGTAAAAGAATGGAAGAACAACTTAGATAACCAGTTCAGTGACTACTTTGCTCTCCAAGAAGATAAAACCGAGCAAGATAAACTATCGGATGCAGTAATAGTTAACAGTCCACTTTTTCCCAGTGATATGAACCAAACAAACAGTAAAGAAATTACTCTGCAGTGCTTAAACATTAGCTGAATTGATACTTTCTCTGTCCATATTACTACCTCTATTTTTTTAAATACTATCAATTGATATTACTTACTAAAATTAATAATTATCATTTTTACTATAATTTCAATTTACTCTTAACATTTTTGACATTTAATAACCATTACTTGTCTAATTACCTTTACCTGTTTTAATACCACATTTACTATCTTAGAGTACTCTTAATTACCTTGTACTGCCATATAACCTCTAGTATAACTACCAGTGCAATATTGAATGAAATAAACATTACTTTTTCACTTTTTTTGTAATCATTATTACTTACTAAAATTTTATTAAACACCATATTTACTACCAGTCAATTTTACTTTTGTACATTAAACATTATTTTATACTTCCCATAACATTTTGTTGCCAAATTTTCAAGTTTGTATATTCAACTCCAACCTTTATATTATACCTTTGTACCTGTGTACCTGTCTACCATCTTACTATCATATTATAACCAAGACATTACCATTGTTATTTTTTACTATTATTCTTTTGGTACTTTAATTGTGAATTTTATTTTGTCAATTTAAATCTAGTTATACTCTTGATCTTGTCAACAACCTATACCAGACTCTAGTGCAATTGCAAGTACCATTTCAATTTGTATTTTTATATTATAAGTTTATATTATAATTCCTACTCTAAGATTGTTTTCATATCTTAGTGACTATATTGTGTGTGCAATTAGTGTATATTTCAATTATATTATTGTTCAAGGCCCTTAACTATCTTTTGCTAACTAGTACCAACTACCTCATATATCTTTTTTTTTTTTTTTTCTACTTTTTTTATTCTTTTGCTACCTTAACTTGTATATTTTATCTTGTCAATTTAAATCTAGTTATACTCTAATTCTTGTAAACAACTTATATAACACCTTAGTGCAATTACAATTGAGAGTCTTGTGCCTTTTTTATATTATTAGATTAAACTCAGTTGTACTATAGTCAATACCAAATTCATTATATTAGACCATATTGCAATTACTAGTGAGAGACTGGTGCTATTTTTAATTTGTATTTTTATATTATTAGATTAAATCTAGTTGTACTATAGCTCATTCTAGCTCAAAACATAGACTCCACAAAAGTCATTATATTAGACCTTAGTGCAATTACAAGTGAGAGTCTTGTTCTATTTTAAATTTGTATTTTTATATTACTAGTTTATACCTAGTTGTACTTTAGTTCATTCCAGCACAACACATAGACAACATCAACTTCATTATGTGTAGTAGTGACTATACTCTACATGACCAAAATACTCTAGCTATATACTTATCCAAGCTTCCCACCACTACAGATATCAGTACTAGAACTCAACACATAACTCAGGATATAAATAACCATAATTTAAACCTAGAAGATGATTGATCACGTTGACCCTGATCTAAACCTCCATAATCTGACACCCAATCAAAACCTATTGGAAAGTAACTGCCTTTATTACACAGCATCACAAGCCAGCACTATCCTAAACAATGCTAAAAGCCTATCAGTACTTAACTACAACATCAGGTCCTTAAGCAAACACTATGATGACCTCCTGGCACTCCTTGAATCACTAAAGACACCCTTCTCCTGCATTATTCTTACTGAGACCTGGCTTAAGCAGGACACAATAGATATCTACCCTCTACCAGGATACACAGCAATTCACAACTGCAGACCAAACCAAGTTGGGGGTGGTATTGCAATCTATTACTCTAACCAATTATCTTGTATTAGCACCACTTGCTTTAGTGATGAATATGGGGAATACATTTTTGCTAATTTTACTGTAAAAAACCTTAAGACACCTATAACAATCGGTGCCATTTACCGGATACCTCACACAAACATCCCAAATTTCAGTGAGAAATTAAAGTCACTAATAACAAACAGACAAATGAATAAGCACCACCTTCTCTTAGCTGGAGACTTCAACATCAACCTTGGCTTACTAGATGATCAGCCTGTAACTGATTTCATCAACAATATGAACAACACACTTCTCATACCAACAATAACTAAACCAACCAGGCTCACTGAGACAAGTGCAACCATAATAGACCACATATGGACCAATATACTAGCCCCCCTTAAATCAGGGATAATCACAGATAGCACTACAGACCACTACCCTACCTTCCTCCTGACAAACATTAATAAACCACCACTTGAATACAACAAAGTCTCATTTAGACTCCATGACGAGGCCTCAATAAGGAAGTTCACAACTGACCTAGAGATTGTTGACTGGCCTACAGAATTCTCCAAGGCCAATGGTATTGATGACTGGACAGACATTTTTCTTAACAAATTACTTAGACTATACAACAAACATTGTCCTATAAAAACGAAACAGATCACAAACAAACGGCTTGGTTGCCCATGGCTAACCAGCACCATTCTGAAATCCATTGACAAGAAACACCAATATGAAAAGCAATATAGACAGGGCTTAATACACAAAGATATTCTTAAACACTATTCATCAGTTCTCACCAAAGTAATAAAGAAAGCCAAACAACTATACTACTCCAGTAGATTCACTGACACTAGAGGAGATATAAAAAAGACCTGGAAAACACTCTCTCAGATTCTAGGGACCCACAAACTGAAAAAAAAACAAGAATATTGCCCTAACTAAACCTAATGAAACACCACTGAATCCCACTGACACAGCTAACAAGATAAACGACTTCTTCTCAACCATAGGATCTAATCTCGCCAATAAAATCCCACATACCAATGCCCATGCCGGGGACTACCTAGATGGGAATTTCCCAAATTCCTTCTATCTTGCACCAACTGAGCCCATGGAAGTCACCGAGATTATAAAGTCACTTAAAAACAACTCAGGGAATCTGTCTAATGTCCCACCATTACTGTACAAGCGAGCGGCCCATGTCCTTTCGCATGCTATTTCATCACTTTTTAACAAGTCACTAGAAACTAGCACCTTCCCGAAACTACTCAAGACGGCAAGGGTTACACCAATACATAAATGTGGTGACCCTACAGATTTAAACAACTATAGGCCAATATCAAACTTACCATTGCTATCCAAAATCTTTGAGAAACTCGTGCACAGGAGACTATATTCATTTATAACGGCACAAAACATACTCAACCCCTGCCAATTTGGATTCAGGAAAAATAAAAGCACTAACGATGCAATCATAAAAATGCTAGATCTGCTTTACACAGCATTGGAAAATAAGGAATATCCACTAGGAATTTTTATTGACCTAAGAAAAGCTTTTGACAGTTGTTGATAATGGTGTATGTATCACTGGTCATAATGATGAGGGAAGTGATACATGTGATGATAGTGATGAGTGTAATAAAAGCGGAGAGTTGAGTGCGAGGGATAGTGTCACCTTCCATACATTCACAGACAAAGAGCGCAGTGACCTCTGTGTACAAAGACTCCCAAGAGGTCTCACTAATGGAAGTGCACTTAGGAGACTCATGGATAAGGATAATACTGATGATATTGATATTGATTATGTCTGTTTGTTATTTAGTAAGTTTTTTCATTTTGCTGAGAAATTGAAAACTATCCCTGGACTTTTATAATGGAACCAAACTCGTATAAACTATCCATTTTAAGTTGGAATATTGCGTCACTTAGAAAAAGATTTTCTGACCTGCATCATAAAGTAACCACTGAATCCATTGATATTGTGTGTCTACAAGAGTGCAGAGTCCCTGAAAAATCCCAACCCCCTAAATTGCCATCGTTTGTTGCATATAACCTCAAATCTACTAATTCTTGTGTTCTATATATTAAAAAATCACTTCCCCATCAACTTCTTGCACATAAGAAAACAGAGGGGCTACAGTATCACGGTGTTAGGATTTATATTGGGAACTCTGCTCTCAACATATTTAACTTGTACGCTCCTGCTGATAAGTTTAATTACTTGGAGCTCCCAACTTGTGCTCAGTCTGAACCTACTCTCATTATTGGTGATTATAATGCAAGACACAAAAGCATTGGAAACTCTCAGTTTGGTAATCGTAATGGCAATCAACTGTTGTCACTCTTAAACAGTCATGATAATGTGCAAATTGTAGGTGACCTTGAACCCACACATATCTATGGAGGTGTCCTTGATCTGTGTCTTGGCTTCAACATTACTTCTGCCAGCTGTGAGTCTTCCATTGTAACAGATATAGCGTCTGATCATTTCCCAAGGCTAACCTCTCTAGATATTGGTAATACTATTCTCCCTGGTGGGATATTCAAACGGAAACGTCTTAATGTTTCCCCTGATCAACATGATGACTTTGTTGCACATGTGACTGACTGGTATAATTCCTATGAGTGTACCTCTGTCGAGACTTTTAACAATGACCTTGTGAGCAGTATTCAGAACTTCTTAGAGCCGCCTCTGAAACCTCCTACTACTCTAAATCCAAATGACTTCCATAATAATCATAAGTCTTATAAAAATCATACCTATTACAATGATTCTAAACTTCGAACATTGAAACGTACTGCTCGCAGACTAGGCCTAGCCTATAGAAACCATCGTACCCCTGAAATGCTGAGCCTCTTCCAAACTGCCCTTGCTGCTGCCAGAGAGCGTATGACAGAGCTGCGGCAAACAGACTGGGAACAATTTGTCAATGGTCTCAATGCTCACACCCCACTTAGCCGGGCATGGAGGGACATAAATAGAATTAAGGGTAACAGAACTGGGCAGATCGCGCACCCTCATCCCTTGCATAGGGCGAATGAGTTAGTCAGTGCTTGGGCTGCTACATCTAGCTATGACAGTCTTCCCAGTACCACACAGGCGAAATTAATGGACAAATATGATGCAAGGGAGAGACTTGTTTGCTTTATGCTCAGCAAGGCAGATGACTGCAACATTCCTTTCACTAATTATGAACTTGATGCAGCACTAACTAAGGGCAACTCCACGTCGCCTGGTGAGGATGGTATTACTTACAACATACTCAGATTGCTGTGTCGAGTACCAGGTAATCCTTTACTTGAATTATATAACATGAGTTATGTCACTGGGGAGCTCCCTAAATCATGGACCAATAGCCTCATTATTCCCATTCCAAAGCCCAATCAACAAAACTCATTTCGCCCAATATCCCTTACTAGCTGCTTGTGTAAAACATTTGAAAGGATGATTCTTAATCGTCTTATGCACAGAATTAAGGAATTCTTGTCACCCCGGTTGCATGGCTTCATGCATGGAAGGAGTGTGCATCATTGCATTACCACCTTTCTCACTCTGCACACTGACAGCTCATACACTACGTTCCTTGACCTTAAATCCGCTTTTGATGTAGCCAACAGACATGTAATCATTAGTGAACTTGCCAGAATGGATGTTGGAGGATGGCTTCTCCGCTGGATTAAAGGTTACCTGTCCAACAGAAAGTCGTCTGTGTTGTTCCAGGGACATAGAAGTGTAACTAAAGATTTTGAATTAGGAACCCCACAGGGAGGTGTGCTTAGTCCCACCCTTTTCAACATTTTGATTAATGCCTTACTTAATGCCATGCCTAGCCAGCCCCATCATTATATGGTTAGTTTTGCTGATGACATAATGATTCACACTACCGGATTCTCCAACACCCAAAACATTCTTAATCATGTTTTAGCCTCGTGTCAGGACCTGGGGTTAATAATCTCAGGGGATAAAACAAAGATACTCAACAGGCGTCCTCCTCGGCAGAGAGGCACAGTTCGTCAGATCCAGTTGCATGATGGGTCTCTTCTAGAATATGTAAGCAGATACAGGTATCTAGGCTTTGAGGTTCCACTACTTGGACCTGTTGTAACGAGACTTTGTCGCCAATACAAAGAAAGGCTGAGAGCACTTAGAGTTGTGGCAGGTTTTCATCCCAGGTATGGTGCTAATGTTAAAATTGTGAAAATGATGTATCTTGCTTATATTAGATCATTGGTTGATTATGCAGCGCCACTACTTGCACTCGTGTCTGACTGGAAGCTTGGAGGGCTGGAAAAACTGC
>NW_027199149.1:22500-35288 GCF_038502225.1 Cherax quadricarinatus
GCTTCGTCTTGTGCTGCTGTGTTGTTCCCAGGAAGCTTCGTCTTGTGCTGCTGTGTTGTTCCCAGGAAGCTTCGTCTTGTACTGCTGTGTTGTTCCCAGGAAGCTTCGTCTTGTACTGCTGTGTTGTTCCCAGGAAGCTTCGTCTTGTGCTGCTGTGTTGTTCCCAGGAAGCTTCGTCTTGTACTGCTGTGTTGTTCCCAGGAAGCTTCGTCTTGTGCTGCTGTGTTGTTCCCAGGAAGCTTCGTCTTGTGCTGCTGTGTTGTTCCCAGGAAGCTTCGTCTTGTGCTACTGTGTTGTTCCCAGGAAGCTTCGTCTTGTGCTGCTGTGTTGTTCCCAGGAAGCTTCGTCTTGTACTGCTGTGTTGTTCCCAGGAAGCTTCGTCTAGTGCTGCTGTGTTGTTCCCAGGAAGCTTCGTCTTGTGCTACTGTGTTGTTCCCAGGAAGCTTCGTCTTGTGCTGCTGTGTTGTTCCCAGGAAGCTTCGTCTTGTGCTGCTGTGTTGTTCCCAGGAAGCTTCGTCTCCCAGGAAGCTTCGTCTTGTGCTGCTGTGTTGTTCCCAGGAAGCTTCGTCTTGTGCTGCTGTGTTGTTCCCAGGAAGCTTCGTCTTGTGCTGCTGTGTTGTTCCCAGGAAGCTTCGTCTTGTGCTGCTGTGTTGTTCCCAGGAAGCTTCGTCTTGTGCTGCTGTGTTGTTCCCAGGAAGCTTCGTCTTGTGCTGCTGTGTTGTTCCCAGGAAGCTTCGTCTTGTGCTGCTGTGTTGTTCCCAGGAAGCTTCGTCTAGTGCTGCTGTGTTGTTCCCAGGAAGCTTCGTCTTGTGCTGCTGTGTTGTTCCCAGGAAGCTTCGTCTTGTGCTGCTGTGTTGTTCCCAGGAAGCTTCGTCTTGTGCTGCTGTGTTGTTCCCAGGAAGCTTCGTCTAGTGCTGCTGTGTTGTTCCCAGGAAGCTTCGTCTTGTGCTGCTGTGTTGTTCCCAGGAAGCTTCGTCTTGTACTGCTGTGTTGTTCCCAGGAAGCTTCGTCTTGTGCTGCTGTGTTGTTCCCAGGAAGCTTCGTCTTGTACTGCTGTGTTGTTCCCAGGAAGCTTCGTCTTGTGCTGCTGTGTTGTTCCCAGGAAGCTTCGTCTTGTGCTGCTGTGTTGTTCCCAGGAAGCTTCGTCTTGTGCTGCTGTGTTGTTCCCAGGAAGCTTCGTCTTGTGCTGCTGTGTTGTTCCCAGGAAGCTTCGTCTTGTGCTGCTGTGTTGTTCCCAGGAAGCTTCGTCTTGTACTGCTGTGTTGTTCCCAGGAAGCTTCGTCTTGTGCTGCTGTGTTGTTCCCAGGAAGCTTCGTCTTGTGCTGCTGTGTTGTTCCCAGGAAGCTTCGTCTTGTGCTGCTGTGTTGTTCCCAGGAAGCTTCGTCTTGTACTGCTGTGTTGTTCCCAGGAAGCTTCGTCTTGTGCTGTTGTGTTGTTCCCAGGAAGCTTCGTCTTGTGCTGCTGTGTTGTTCCCAGGAAGCTTCGTCTTGTACTGCTGTGTTGTTCCCAGGAAGCTTCGTCTTGTACTGCTGTGTTGTTCCCAGGAAGCTTCGTCTTGTGCTGCTGTGTTGTTCCCAGGAAGCTTCGTCTTGTACTGCTGTGTTGTTCCCAGGAAGCTTCGTCTTGTGCTGCTGTGTTGTTCCCAGGAAGCTTCGTCTTGTACTGCTGTGTTGTTCCCAGGAAGCTTCGTCTTGTGCTGCTGTGTTGTTCCCAGGAAGCTTCGTCTTGTGCTGCTGTGCTGTTCCCAGGAAGCTTCGTCTTGTACTGCTGTGTTGTTCCTAGGAAGCTTCGTCTTGTACTGCTGTGTTGTTCCCAGGAAGCTTCGTCTTTTACTGCTGTGTTGTTCCCAGGAAGCTTCGTCTTGTGCTGCTGTGTTGTTCCCAGGAAGCTTCGTCTTGTGCTGCTGTGTTGTTCCCAGGAAGCTTCGTCTTGTGCTGCTGTGTTGTTCCCAGGAAGCTTCGTCTTGTGCTGCTGTGTTGTTCCCAGGAAGCTTCGTCTTGTACTGCTGTGTTGTTCCCAGGAAGCTTCGTCTTGTACTGCTGTGTTGTTCCCAGGAAGCTTCGTCTTGTACTGCTGTGTTGTTCCCAGGAAGCTTCGTCTTGTGCTGCTGTGTTGTTCCCAGGAAGCTTCGTCTTGTACTGCTGTGTTGTTCCCAGGAAGCTTCGTCTTGTGCTGCTGTGTTGTTCCCAGGAAGCTTCGTCTTGTGCTGCTGTGTTGTTCCCAGGAAGCTTCGTCTTGTGCTGCTGTGTTGTTCCCAGGAAGCTTCGTCTTGTACTGCTGTGTTGTTCCCAGGAAGCTTCGTCTTGTGCTGCTGTGTTGTTCCCAGGAAGCTTCGTCTTGTGCTGCTGTGTTGTTCCCAGGAAGCTTCGTCTTGTGCTGCTGTGTTGTTCCCAGGAAGCTTCGTCTTGTGCTGCTGTGTTGTTCCCAGGAAGCTTCGTCTTGTGCTGCTGTGTTGTTCCCAGGAAGCTTCGTCTTGTGCTGCTGTGTTGTTCCCAGGAAGCTTCGTCTTGTGCTGCTGTGTTGTTCCCAGGAAGCTTCGTCATGTGCTGCTGTGTTGTTCCCAGGAAGCTTCGTCTTGTGCTGCTGTGTTGTTCCCAGGAAGCTTCGTCTTGTGCTGCTGTGTTGTTCCCAGGAAGCTTCGTCTTGTACTGCTGTGTTGTTCCCATGAAGCTTCGTCTTGTGCTGCTGTGTTGTTCCCAGGAAGCTTCGTCTTGTGCTGCTGTGTTGTTCCCAGGAAGCTTCGTCTTGTGCTGCTGTGTTGTTCCCAGGAAGCTTCGTCTTGTACTGCTGTGTTGTTCCCAGGAAGCTTCGTCTTGTACTGCTGTGTTGTTCCCAGGAAGCTTCGTCTTGTGCTGCTGTGTTGTTCCCAGGAAGCTTCGTCTTGTGCTGCTGTGTTGTTCCCAGGAAGCTTCGTCTTGTACTGCTGTGTTGTTCCAAGCAAGCTTCGTCTTGTGCTGCTGTGTTGTTCCCAGGAAGCTTCGTCTTGTGCTGCTGTGTTGTTCCCAGGAAGCTTCGTCTTGTGCTGCTGTGTTGTTCCCAGGAAGCTTCGTCTTGTACTGCTGTGTTGTTCCCAGGAAGCTTCGTCTTGTGCTGTTGTGTTGTTCCCAGGAAGCTTCGTCTTGTGCTGCTGTGTTGTTCCCAGGAAGCTTCGCCTTGTACTGCTGTGTTGTTCCCAGGAAGCTTCGTCTTGTACTGCTGTGTTGTTCCCAGGAAGCTTCGTCTTGTGCTGCTGTGTTGTTCCCAGGAAGCTTCGTCTTGTACTGCTGTGTTGTTCCCAGGAAGCTTCGTCTTGTGCTGCTGTGTTGTTCCCAGGAAGCTTCGTCTTGTACTGCTGTGTTGTTCCCAGGAAGCTTCGTCTTGTGCTGCTGTGTTGTTCCCAGGAAGCTTCGTCTTGTGCTGCTGTGCTGTTCCCAGGAAGCTTCGTCTTGTACTGCTGTGTTGTTCCCAGGAAGCTTCGTCTTGTACTGCTGTGTTGTTCCCAGGAAGCTTCGTCTTGTACTGCTGTGTTGTTCCCAGGAAGCTTCGTCTTGTACTGCTGTGTTGTTCCCAGGAAGCTTCGTCTTGTGCTGCTGTGTTGTTCCCAGGAAGCTTCGTCTTGTGCTGCTGTGTTGTTCCCAGGAAGCTTCGTCTTGTGCTGCTGTGTTGTTCCCAGGAAGCTTCGTCTTGAGCTGCTGTGTTGTTCCCAGGAAGCTTCGTCTTGTGCTGCTGTGTTGTTCCCAGGAAGCTTCGTCTTGTGCTGCTGTGTTGTTCCCAGGAAGCTTCGTCTTGTGCTGCTGTGTTGTTCCCAGGAAGCTTCGTCTTGTGCTGCTGTGTTGTTCCCAGGAAGCTTCGTCTTGTGCTGCTGTGTTGTTCCCAGGAAGCTTCGTCTTGTGCTGCTGTGTTGTTCCCAGGAAGCTTCGTCTTGTGCTGCTGTGTTGTTCCCAGGAAGCTTCGTCTTGTGCTGCTGTGTTGTTCCCAGGAAGCTTCGTCTTGTGCTGCTGTGTTGTTCCCAGGAAGCTTCGTCTTGTGCTGCTGTGTTGTTCCCAGGAAGCTTCGTCTTGTGCTGCTGTGTTGTTCCCTGGAAGCTTCGTCTTGTGCTGCTGTGTTGTTCCCAGGAAGCTTCGTCTTGTCCTGCTGTGTTGTTCCCAGGAAGCTTCGTCTTGTGCTGCTGTCTTGTTCCCAGGAAGCTTCGTCTTGTGCTGCTGTGTTGTTCCCAGGAAGCTTCGTCTTGTGCTGCTGTGTTGTTCCCAGGAAGCTTCGTCTTGTGCTGCTGTGTTGTTCCCAGGAAGCTTCGTCTTGTGCTGCTGTGTTGTTCCCAGGAAGCTTCGTCTTGTCCTGCTGTGTTGTTCCCAGGAAGCTTCGTCTTGTGCTGCTGTCTTGTTCCCAGGAAGCTTCGTCTTGTGCTGCTGTGTTGTTCCCAGGAAGCTTCGTCTTGTGCTGCTGTGTTGTTCACAGGAAGCTTCGTCTTGTGCTGCTGTGTTGTTCCCAGGAAGCTTCGTCTTGTGCTGCTGTGTTGTTCCCAGGAAGCTTCGTCTTGTGCTGCTGTGTTGTTCCCAGGAAGCTTCGTCTTGTGCTGCTGTGTTGTTCCCAGGAAGCTTCGTCTTGTGCTGCTGTGTTGTTCCCAGGAAGCTTCGTCTTGTGCTGCTGTGTTGTTCCCAGGAAGCTTCGTCTTGTGCTGCTGTCTTGTTCCCAGGAAGCTTCGTCTTGTGCTGCTGTCTTGTTCCCAGGAAGCTTCGTCTTGTACTGCTGTGTTGTTCCCAGGAAGCTTCGTCTTTTACTGCTGTGTTGTTCCCAGGAAGCTTCGTCTTGTGCTGCTGTGTTGTTCCCAGGAAGCTTCGTCTTGTGCTGCTGTGTTGTTCCCAGGAAGCTTCGTCTTGTGCTGCTGTGTTGTTCCCAGGAAGCTTCGTCTTGTGCTGCTGTGTTGTTCCCAGGAAGCTTCGTCTTGTGCTGCTGTGTTGTTCCCAGGAAGCTTCGTCTTGTGCTGCTGTGTTGTTCCCAGGAAGCTTCGTCTTGTGCTGCTGTGTTGTTCCCTGGAAGCTTCGTCTTGTGCTGCTGTGTTGTTCCCAGGAAGCTTCGTCTTGTGCTGCTTTGTTGTTCCCAGGAAGCTTCGTCTTGTGCTGCTGTGTTGTTCCCAGGAAGCTTCGTCTTGTGCTGCTGTGTTGTTCCCAGGAAGCTTCGTCTTGTGCTGCTGTCTTGTTCCCAGGAAGCTTCGTCTTGTGCTGCTGTGTTGTTCCCAGGAAGCTTCGTCTTGTACTGCTGTGTTGTTCCCAGGGAGCTTCGTCTTGTACTGCTGTGTTGTTCCCAGGAAGCTTCGTCTTGTGCTGCTGTGTTGTTCCCAGGAAGCTTCGTCTTGTGCTGCTGTGTTGTTCCCAGGAAGCTTCGTCTTGTGCTGCTGTGTTGTTCCCAGGAAGCTTCGTCTTGTGCTGCTGTGTTGTTCCCAGGAAGCTTCGTCTTGTGCTACTGTGTTGTTCCCAGGAAGCTTCGTCTTGTGCTGCTGTGTTGTTCCCAGGAAGCTTCGTCTTGTGCTGCTGTGTTGTTCCCAGGAAGCTTCGTCTTGTGCTGCTGTGTTGTTCCCAGGAAGCTTCGTCTTGTGCTGCTGTGTTGTTCCCAGGAAGCTTCGTCTTGTGCTGCTGTGTTGTTCCCAGGAAGCTTCGTCTTGTGCTGCTGTGTTGTTCCCAGGAAGCTTCGTCTTGTGCTACTGTGTTGTTCCCAGGAAGCTTCGTCTTGTGCTACTGTGTTGTTCCCAGGAAGCTTCGTCTTGTGCTACTGTGTTGTTCCCAGGAAGCTTCGTCTTGTGCTGCTGCTGTGTTGTTCCCAGGAAGCTTCGTCTTGTGCTGCTGTGTTGTTCCCAGGAAGCTTCGTCTTGTGCTGCTGTGTTGTTCCCAGGAAGCTTCGTCTTGTGCTGCTGTGTTGTTCCCAGGAAGCTTCGTCTTGTGCTGCTGTGTTGTTCCCAGGAAGCTTCGTCTTGTGCTGCTGTGTTGTTCCCAGGAAGCTTCGTCTTGTGCTGCTGTGTTGTTCCCAGGAAGCTTCGTCTTGTGCTGCTGTGTTGTTCCCAGGAAGCTTCGTCTTGTGCTGCTGTGTTGTTCCCAGGAAGCTTCGTCTTGTACTGCTGTGTTGTTCCCAGGAAGCTTCGTCTTAATGTTAACTTGTGTAAGATATAATGAGTCACTTGGCTTCTGTGATGGACCTGGTGATGTCTTCTGATCACAAATAAGTCTTAGTGTTGATTATTATTATTATTATTATTATTATTATTATTATTATTATTATTATTATTATTATTATTATTATTATTATTATTATAATCATAAATAAGCACTTAACTGAGTCAAGATTTCGTCTATATAATGAAAAATACGTAGCAAACACTAGCATACATTTATTAGAGAAAGTTCCCGTCCTGGAACTTTGATCACATCTAACATACACAGGTTACAGAGACAGTAGTGACGCTGTGAGTGACGGTGTGAGTTACGGTGTGAGTGACGGTGTCAGTGACGGTGTGAGTGACGGTGTGAGTGACGGTGTGAGTGACGGTGTCAGTGACGGTGTGAGTGACGGTGTGAGTGACGGTGTGAGTGACGGTGTCAGTGACGGTGTCAGTGACGGTGTGAGTGACGGTGTGAGTGACGGTGTGAGTGACGGTGTCAGTGACGGTGTGAGTGACGGTGTGAGTGACGGTGTCAGTGACGGTGTCAGTGACGGTGTGAGTGACGGTGTGAGTGACGGTGTGAGTGACGGTGTGAGTGACGGTGTCAGTGACGGTGTGAGTGACGGTGTGAGTGACGGTGTGTGTGACGGTGTCAGTGACGGTGTCAGTGACGGTGTCAGTGACGGTGTCAGTGACGGTGTGTGTGACGGTGTGAGTGACGGTGTCAGTGACGGTGTCAGTGACGGTGTCAGTGACGGTGTCAGTGACGGTGTCAGTGACGGTGTCAGTGACGGTGTCAGTGACGGTGTGAGTGACGGTGTGTGTGACGGTGTCAGTGACGGTGTCAGTGACGGTGTGTGTGACGGTGTCAGTGACGGTGTCAGTGACGGTGTCAGTGACGGTGTGTGTGACGGTGTGTGTGACGGTGTCAGTGACGGTGTGAGTGACGGTGTGTGTGACGGTGTGAGTGACGGTGTCAGTGACGGTGTGAGTGACGGTGTCAGTGACGGTGTGAGTGACGGTGTCAGTGACGGTGTGAGTGACGGTGTGAGTGACGGTGTCAGTGATGGTGTAAGTGACGGTGTGAGTGACGGTGTCAGTGACGGTGTGAGTGATGGTGTAAGTGACGGTGTGAGTGATGGTGTAAGTGACGGTGTGAGTGACGGTGTCAGTGACGGTGTGAGTGACGGTGTGAGTGACGGTGTGAGTGACGGTGTGAGTGACGGTGTGAGTGACGGTGTGAGTGACGGTGTGAGTGACGGTGTGAGTGACGGTGTCAGTGACGGTGTGAGTGACGGTGTGAGTGACGGTGTCAGTGATGGTGTAAGTGACGGTGTGAGTGACGGTGTCAGTGACGGTGTGAGTGACGGTGTCAGTGACGGTGTGAGTGACGGTGTCAGTGACGGTGCGAGTGATGGTGTAAGTGACGGTGTGAGTGACGGTGTGAGTGATGGTGTAAGTGACGGTGTCAGTGACGGTGTGAGTGACGGTGTCAGTGACGGTGTCAGTGACGGTGTGAGTGACGGTGTCAGTGACGGTGTCAGTGACGGTGTGAGTGACGGTGTGAGTGACGGTGTGAGTGACGGTGTGAGTGACGGTGTCAGTGACGGTGTCAGTGACGGTGTGAGTGACGGTGTGAGTGACGGTGTCAGTGACGGTGTGAGTGACGGTGTGAGTGACGGTGTCAGTGACGGTGTCAGTGACGGTGTGAGTGACGGTGTCAGTGACGGTGTCAGTGACGGTGTGAGTGACGGTGTCAGTGACGGTGTGAGTGACGGTGTGAGTGATGGTGTAAGTGATGGTGTGAGTGACTGTATGAGTGACGGCATGTGACGGTGTGTGATGATGTGAGTTATGGTGTGAGTAATGGTGTGAGTGACGGTGTGTATGACAGTGTGACGGTGTGAGTGACTGTGTGAGTGACGATGTGTGTGACGGTGTGTGTGGCTGTGAGTGACGGTGTGAGTGATGGTGTGACGGTGTGACGCTGTGAGTGGTGTGAGTGACTGTGGGAGTGACGGTGTGTATGACGGTGTGAGTGATGGTGTGAGTGACGGTGATTCACCACGTCACTGTTGATGAGGAAGACTTACCACGTCACTGTTGATGAGGAAGACTCACCACGTCACTGTTGATGAAGACTCACCACGTCACTGTTGATGAGGAAGACTCACCACGTCACTGTTGATGAGGAAGACTCACCACGTCACTGTTGATGAGGAAGACTTACCACGTCACTGTTGATGAGGAAGACTTACCACGTCACTGTTGATGAGGAAGACTTACCACGTCACTGTTGATGAGGAAGACTTACCACGTCACTGTTGATGAGGAAGACTCACCACGCCACTGTTGATGAAGACTCACCACGTCACTGTTGATGAGGAAGACTCACCACGTCACTGTTGATGAGGAAGACTCACCACGTCACTGTTGATGAGGAAGACTTACCACGTCACTGTTGATGAGGAAGACTTACCACGTCACTGTTGATGAGGAAGACTTACCACGTCACTGTTGATGAGGAAGACTTACCACGTCACTGTTGATGAGGAAGACTTACCACGTCACTGTTGATGAGGAAGACTTACCACGTCACTGTTGATGAGGAAGACTCACCACGTCACTGTTGATGAGGAAGACTTACCACGTCACTGTTGATGAGGAAGACTCACCACGTCACTGTTGATGAAGACTCACCACGTCACTGTTGATGAGGAAGACTCACCACGTCACTGTTGATGAGGAAGACTCACCACGTCACTGTTGATGAGGAAGACTTACCACGTCACTGTTGATGAGGAAGACTCACCACGTCACTGTTGATGAAGACTCACCACGTCACTGTTGATGAGGAAGACTTACCACGTCACTGTTGATGAGGAAAACTCCCCACGTCACTGTTGATGAAGACTCACCACGTCACTGTTGATGAGGAAGACTTACCACGTCACTGTTGATGAGGAAGACTCACCACGTCACTGTTGATGAGGAAGACTTACCACGTCACTGTTGATGAGGAAGACTTACCACGTCACTGTTGATGAGGAAGACTTACCACGTCACTGTTGACGGTGACAAGTAAGTGGTGTGCCGATGATGTCACAGTGATATGTAGGAAGTCTGACCCAGCTACGTCGTCTGCTACCTTGGCTGCCGTAGCTGTAACTGGTGGTGGTGGTGGTGGTGGTGGTGATAACCGGGTCGTAAGACGTGATGGGAATGGCCGTATTTCTGTTGGGAGAATGTTGCTAACATGATCACTAGAACTGATAAACATTCAACCATACACAATATCAATAAAATAAACACACACACACACACACACACACACACACATATATATATATATATATATATATATATATATATATATATATATATATATATATATATGGTACAAAAGATTTAAGAGATACATTGTTGATGTAAAGGTGGCATATACGGTACATGTTGTTACGTGTGTATCACTGATTATAGGGCGAAAATCTCCTCCAGCTCCTCAGAGCTGGGGCGTGTGCCCAAAATACAGTAGGCATTACCCCTTTGAACAGCCGCACTGAGCCGCTGGAACAGAAAACTAGCTGCCCTGGGGTCCCTAGTTACCCTGATGAGTCTTTTTCCCAGCTCCTTAAGGAATTTAGATGTATTCTTTCCCCATGAGCCAAGGGTCTCTGAGCCTATGGGAACAAATAAATAATGATGGGCAAGTTCTCCATATTTTCTAGACTTTTGGAACTCTCTAAAGCTGGCAGCTGCCCCCCTTCCTCCCTGGTGTATTGGAGATAGGTATCAGCCAAGGTAGATGCTCATGTATAGTCCCACACCACCTGCTTCCCATCTGTCCAAGCTTGAAGAGTGATACCATCTAGACGCTTCTGGCTGCCATCAGATCTGCATAGCTGCGGTGGCTCCCTTACTGCTGGGCATCCGGCTGTTGTGAGGCTCCTCTTGATGTTATTAACCTCCTCATGTCTTGCAATCTTTCCCTCGGATTTACGGCACACAAGACCGTGGTACCCGAATCGGTCTGCTGCTTCACTGCCACAAATACACCTGTGTTCGGCGAGAATAGGGGCAGCAAGTCGAAGGGCAACACCGATGCGGATGGTCTGTGGGTCGAGGCGTGTGCCAAGGCTGGAGTTGGGAACAGTCAACAGAAAGTCCCCAGCATGAGGGGGCTCTCACTGCCAGAAGGCTGGCTCTATCCTTCCCTAACACACTCTGAAGTATTGTTGAGGCTATATTTTCCACTACTGGACCATCCCAGTGCGATTGTTTGTAGTTGTTGGGGGGAGCAGGTCTGGTTTCAGAGCCTGTTAGATTATCCCAGATCATGGCTCCGTCAATGAACTTCTGGTGCTGGACTCCAATCTTGTCCCTAAGATGTTCAGGGAGAATCGCTGCTACAAGCTCTCAGAAAAGTGGTACGCAATACATAAGGACAGAAAAATCTTTCTTTAGGTATAGCGCAATCTGTGATGACTTGCGGACACTTACAATGCCTCCTAGAATCTGACTGGAAGTGTAGCTTGGTTCCACTGACACCAGCAATCCTACCATCATGTAAAACAATTCTTACACTAAACGGTAGTATATATATACCTATAATATATATATATATATATATATATATATATATATATATATATATATATATATATATATATATATATTTTTTCAACAAGTCGGTCGTCTCCCACCGAGGCAGGGTGACCCAAAAAAGAAAGAAAATCCCCAAAAAGAAAATACTTTCATCATCATTCAACACTTTCACCACACTCACACATTATCACTGCTTTTGCAGAGGTGCTCAGAATACAACAGTTTAGAAGCATATACGTATAAAGATACACAACATATCCCTCCAAACTGCCAATATCCCAAACCACTCCTTTAAAGTGCAGGCATTGCACTTCCCATTTCCAGGACTCAAGTCCGACTATATGAAAATAACCGGTTTCCCTGAATCCCTTCACTAAATATTACCCTGCTCACACTCCAACATATATATATGTCGTGCCGAATAGGCAGAACTTGTGATCTTGGCTTAAATAGCAGCACTCATCTTGCCATATAGGACAAGTGAAAATTTGTGTATGCAATAATTTCGCCAAAATCATTCTGAACCTAACGAAAAAAAATATGTTTCACTGTGTTTGTTTAGTATTAAATTATTGTAAATGTATTTAAAATATATTTAGTTCGGTTAGGCTAAAATAAATTGCTCTTGTTATAATAAGGTTAGGTAAGTTTTCTAAGATTCTTTTGGTGCAAAATTAAAAGTTTTTATATTAACATTAATGAAAAAAATATATCTTTAAACGTATAAGAGAAAATTTCAGAAAGGACTTAATTTTAAATGAGTTCTTACTAATTGACCAGTTTTACATATTCGGCACGACATATATATATATATATATATATATATATTTATATATATTAAATATATATATATATATATATTTATATATATTTAATATATATATTTATAGATAGGGTCTTGGCAAGAGGTGTGGAGTTAAAAGATAAAGAATCACACATAAAGTGGGAGTTGTCACAGTTGCTCTTTGCTGATGACACTGTGCTCTTGGGAGATTCTGAAGAGAAGTTGCAGAGATTGGTGGATGAATTTGGTAGGGTGTGCAAAAGAAGAAAATTAAAAGTGAATACAGGAAAGAGTAAGGTTATGAGGATAACAAAAAGATTAGGTGATGAAAGATTGGATATCAGATTGGAGGGAGAGAGTATGGAGGAGGTGAATGTATTCAGATATTTGGGAGTGGACGTGTCAGCGGATGGGTCTATGAAAGATGAGGTGAATCATAGAATTGATGAGGGGAAAAGGGTGAACGGTGCACTTAGGAGTCTGTGGAGACAAAGAACTTTGTCCTTGGAGGCAAAGAGGGGAATGTATGAGAGTATAGTTTTACCAACGCTCTTATATGGGTGTGAAGCATGGGTGATGAATGTTGCAGCGAGGAGAAGGCTGGAGGCAGTGGAGATGTCATGTCTGAGGGCAATGTGTGGTGTGAATATAATGCAGAGAATTCGTAGTTTGGAAGTTACAAGAAGGTGCGGGATTACCAAAACTGTTGTCCAGAGGGCTGAGGAAGGGTTGTTGAGGTGGTTTGGACATGTAGAGAGAATGGAGCGATACAGAATGACTTCAAGAGTGTATCAGTCTGTAGTGGAAGGAAGGCGGGGTAGGGGTCGGCCTAGGAAAGGTTGGAGGGAGGGGGTAAAGGAGGTTTTGTGTGCGAGGGGCTTGGACTTCCAGCAGGCATGCGTGAGCGTGTTTGATAGGAGTGAATGGAGACAAATGGTTTTTAATACTTGACGTGCTGTTGGAGTGTGAGCAAAGTAACATTTATGAAGGGATTCAGGGAAACCGGCAGGCCGGACTTGAGTCCTGGAGATGGGAAGTACAGTGCCTGCACTCTGAAGGAGGGGTGTTAATGTTGCAGTTTAAAAACTGTAGTGTAAAGCACCCTTCTGGCAAGACAGTGATGGAGTGAATGATGGTGAAAGTTTTTCTTTTTCGGGCCACCCTGCCTTGGTGGGAATCGGCCAGTGTGATAATAAAAATATATATAAATATATATATATATATATATATATATATATATATATATATATATATATATATATATATATA
>NW_027199150.1:2500-27500 GCF_038502225.1 Cherax quadricarinatus
CTGGAGGACAGGAGGATAGGGGAGACATGATAACGACATACAAAATACTGAGAGGAATAGACAAGGTGGACAAAGACAGGATGTTCCAGGGAGGGGACACAGTAACAAGGGGACACAGTTGGAAGCTGAAGACACAGATGAATCACAGGGATGTTAGGAAGTATTTCTTCAGTCACAGAGTAGTCAGTAAGTGGAACAGCCTGGCGAGTGATGTAGTGGAGGCAGGAACCATACATAGTTTTAAGACGAGGTATGATAAAGCTCATGGAGCAGGAGGAGAGAGTGACCTAGTAGCGATCAGTGAAGAGGCGGGGCCAGGAGCTCGGACTCGACCCCCGCAACCTCAACTAGGTGAGTACAACTAGGTGAGTACACACACACACACACACACACACACACACACACACACACACACACACACACACACACACACACACACACACACACACACACACACACACACACACACACACACATGGTGGGTGCAGACGTGGGTACACAAGGCTCCGAGAACCTTCGTGTTTTTGAGGGGTGCAACAACCCCTAGCAGTAATCAGTGGTAGTGACAAAGTCAGTGAACAAACCTACGAGTGATAACTATAGTTATTAGTTGAAAAAATTCGAGGGGAAACCTAAATTCAGTATTTTCTTTTAAAAGTGCCAAACCGTTGTGGATCTACTAGGCACTGTTGCCACACAGATACAAACATAAAAAGATCAAAGTGAGTGTGGAAACGGGTGATCAAGAATTACCAGCGTTTGGTTAACAAGTGAAATGTGGGGCACCGTAATGTGAGAGTGAAAAAGTTAATAGGCAAAAGGAGAAAGAAAAAATAAAATATACAACAAGGGAAGGTGGCAGTAGGCCTACTGAAGCAGTGACGTCACAACAGTTTGTATGCCATTATACATATAAAGTGTAACACCGAATGTGAAGTGTATTCTGTAATAAGTGAAAAGTGAAATCACTTGAGGAACGCGGGATGCATGAGCATATATGGTTATAAACATCACGGGTGAAGGAGTTACAAAATAGTGAGAGAAGGCCTATGTACGACCACTACGTCATCAGCTTCTGGCAACTTGTCATCACACCGCTGTCAGCACAAGTATTCACCTGTTGAGGTTGCATTTTGCAAGATTGAGTCTGGTCCTGCATCACTGTTAGATACTGGTCACTCACTCCTGCAAGCCATTACCAGAATTAGAGTAGAAATAGCATAGAGGAGAGTGCAAGGAGTAAAGCGGTAGTGAGGGATAACGTCAGACACTTAAGCTGAGACAAGCTAAATTTTACAACCTAGCTACTTTCTGAATTTTAGAAGTAGAATCGATAAGTGTTACAAGTATTGGTAAGCTTAGAATTACTGGTATCTACCGGTATTTATTAGCAGTATGAATACTTAGAAGTGGGGCACACACACACACACACACACACACACACACACACACACACACACACACACACACACACACACACACACACACACACACACACACACACACACACACACACACACACACACACACACACACACACACACACACACACACACACACACACACACACACACACACACACACACACACACACACACACACACACACACACACACACACACACACACACACACACACACACACACACACACACACACACACACACACACACACACACACACACACACACACACACACACACACACACACACACACACACACACACACACACACACACACACACACACACACACACACACACACACACACACACACACACACACACACATACACATACACATACACACACAGGAACAAGCACTTGTAAGCTGTAGTACACACGCAAACACACACATACACAGGATTTCACACCGTCCTGTGAACTGACCATCTGAACCTTGCTCCTCTCCCCCCCCTCTTCCTATCCTAAGTAGACCTATCTCTACCTCTCTCACTCTTTACCTATATCTCTCTCTCTACCTATCACTCTCTACCTCTCTCTCTTCCCTCTCCCATCTCTCCCCTCTAACATCTCTTACCTCTAACACCTCCCCCCCTCTAACATCTCTCCCCCTCTAACATCTCTCCCCTCCCATTATCTCTCCCCTCTCCCTTTCCCCTCCTCTCTCCCCTCCTCCCCTCCCTCTCCCCCTAGCCTCTCTCCCCTCTCGCTCTTCCATCTCCCCCCTCTTTCCCCCTTCTCTCCCCCCCCTCTCCCCCCTCTCTCTCACACTCTTTGACTTATCTCTCTCTCTCTCTCTCTCTCTCTCTCTCTCTCTCTCTCTCTCTCTCTCTCTCTCTCTCTCTCTCTCTCTCTCTCTCTCTCTCTCTCTCTCTCTCTCTTGCTCTCTCTCTTCCCCATTTTCCCTTCTAACTCTCCCCCTCTCCTACCCTTCCCTTCACTCTCTCTCCCCCTCTCTCTCTCTCTCTCTCTCTCTCTCTCTCTCTCTCTCTCTCTCTCTCTCTCTCTCTCTCTCTCTCTCTCTCTCTCTCTTCCCCATTTTCCCCCTTCTAACTCTCCCCTCTCTTCTACTCTTCCCTTCACTCTCTTCTCCCCCTTCTACTCTTTCCCCCTTCCCTTCTCTCTTTCTCTCACTCTTCCCCTCTCTCTCTCCTTCTAAAAAAAAAAAAAAAAAAAATGGTGGGGACTCGCAGGAACCAAGGATCAGATGAGAATGGTTCTGGTAGGGAGGAGTGGATGGAGGAGCAGTGGAAAAGGATGGAACAAGAGTGGGAGAGAAAATTAGGAGAGCTTTCTGAAAAAATGGAGAAAGAGCTCTCTGTGAAATTGGAAAAGAGGTTGGAGAAGGAGACAAAGAATTGGGAGGCACAAGTCGAAACTGCAGTAGCCAAGATAAGGGTCCTAGAAGTTGAGATAAATAGGCTGAAGCGAGTTACAGGGGCAGTGACCAGAGAAGACACAGCATATGAAGCTGCGAGGCCGAACAGGAAGGAAGGAATTATGAATTATGCTAAGGTCATATCAGCCTGCCAAGGAGGACCAAGGAGTGAAAGGGAAGAACAGCTGGTTGCAGATGGAGAGGGTGATAGGTCGAATGCTGAGGCACAACCAGGCTATCAAGAGCCACTGGAAAAATCAAGGGAGAAACTGACCACATACAGGCAGGATCCAGAGTCACAGAGGGTGAGGCAATGGGAGGAAGAAAGGGCAAAATCAGTGTTTATCCATGGGCTTCAGGAGAGAGAGGAAAGGACACACACTGAAAGGCAGCAGGAAGAAAGAAAGGAGATTGAGAAAATCATCACGGAAATAGGTGAAGAGATGGACGAGATTGTAAATTTTCAGAGAATAGGGGGGTACTCGAAGGGGAGAAACCGACCAATCAAGCTGATTCTCAGGACGGAAACAGTGCGGAACAGGATCCTCCAAGAGAAACCACGATTGAAATACTCGGAAGAGTACAAGAGGGTGTTCCTAGACAGAGACAGAACAAAATCAGAACGACAGCAGCTGAGGGAGAGGACAAAAAAGCGAAAGGAGCTAGGAAAAGAGACAAGGATGGAACCAGCAGAGGTCAGTCAGAGCAGAACAGAACAGCAAGGGCAAGCACACACACAACTATTCTCAGAACCATACAACCTATCACACCATCCCAACACACACTACAATCCATACCCACAGCCTCCACCCAACACCGAGCTATAGAATCCCACAGTATGCCACCAGGTCTCCCACCCTCACAGGCCCCCCAAACCACAGTGTTGGAAAGGAAACTGAAGGTATGGTACACAAACGCTGATGGAATAACAAATAAGTGGGAGGAGTGGCATGAAAGAGTCAAAGAAGCATCACCGGACATCATAGCTCTCACAGAAACCAAGCTTACAGGTATGATAACAGATGCCATCTTTCCAACGGGATACCAAATCCTGAGGAAAGACAGAGGGAACAGGGGGGGTGGAGGAGTGGCGTTGCTGATCAAAAATCGCTGGAATTTTGATGAGCTGGAGAGAGGAGACAGCGGAGAAGAAAGTGATTACATAGCGGGAACACTTCACTCTGGAGGTCCCAAGGTGGTAATAGCAGTGATGTATAACCCACCACAGAACAGCAGGAGGCCAAGGCAAGAGTACGACGAGAGCAATAGAGCGATGGTTGACACACTGGCTAGAGTGGCCAGAAGAGCTCATGCATGCAGGGCAAAGCTCCTGATCATGGGTGACTTTAACCACAAGGAGATCGATTGGGAGAACTTGGACCCACATGGGGGCCAAGATACATGGAGGGCTAAGATGATGGAGGTGGTACTGGAAAACTTCATGTGCCAACACGTAAGGGACACTACAAGAGAGAGAGGAGAGGATGAACCAGCAAGGCTGGACTTAGTATTCACCTTGAGTAGTGCAGATATCGAGGACATCACATATGAAAGACCCCTTGGGGCCAGTGACCATGTGGTTTTAAGCTTCGAATACACAGTAGAGCTACAAGTGGAGGGAGAAGCAGGAAGGCCAGGACGAATGAAGCCAAACTACAAGAAAGGGGACTACACAGGAATGAGGAACTACCTGAACGGGGTTCAGTGGGACAGAGAACTGGCAGGGAAGCCAGTTAATGAGATGATGGAATATGTAGCAACAAAATGCAAGGAGGCTGAGGAGAGGTTTGTACCCAAGGGTAACAGGAATAATGAAAAAGCCAGGATGAGCCCATGGTTTACCCAAAGGTGCAGGGAGGCAAAAACCAAGTGTGCTAGGGAATGGAAGAAATATAGAAGGCAAAGGACCCAGGAGAATAAGGAGAACAGTCGTAGAGCCAGAAACGAATATGCACAGATAAGAAGGGAGGCCCAAAGACAATATGAAAATGACATAGCAGCGAAAGCCAAATCTGACCCGAAACTGTTGTACAGCCACATCAGGAGGAAAACAACAGTCAAGGACCAGGTAATCAGGCTAAGGAAGGAAGGAGGAGAGACAACAAGAAATGACCGTGAAGTATGTGAAGAACTCAACAAGAGATTCAAAGAAGTGTTCACAGAGGAGACAGAAGGGACTCCAGAAAGACGGAGAGGTGGGGCACACCACCAAGTGCTGGACACAGTGCACACAACCGAGGAAGAAGTGAAGAGGCTTCTGAGTGAGCTAGATACCTCAAAGGCAATGGGGCCAGATAACATCTCCCCATGGGTATTGAGAGAGGGAGCAGAGGCGCTATGTGTACCCCTAACAACAATATTCAATACATCTATCGAAACAGGGAGATTGCCTGAGGCATGGAAGACAGCAAATGTAGTCCCAATCTTTAAAAAAGGAGACAGACATGAAGCATTAAACTACAGACCAGTGTCACTGACATGTATAGTATGCAAAATCATGGAGAAGATTATCAGGAGAAGAGTGGTGGAACACCTAGAAAGGAATGATCTCATCAACAGCAGCCAACATGGTTTCAGGGACGGGAAATCCTGTGTCACAAACCTACTGGAGTTCTATGACATGGTGACAGCAGTAAGACAAGAGAGAGAGGGGTGGGTGGATTGCATTTTCTTGGACTGCAAGAAGGCGTTTGACACAGTTCCACACAAGAGATTGGTGCAAAAACTGGAGGACCAAGCAGGGATAACAGGGAAGGCACTACAATGGATCAGGGAATACTTGTCAGGAAGACAGCAGCGAGTCATGGTACGTGGCGAGGTGTCAGAGTGGGCACCTGTGACCAGCGGGGTCCCGCAGGGGTCAGTCCTAGGACCAGTGCTGTTTCTGGTATTTGTGAACGACATGACGGAAGGAATAGACTCTGAGGTGTCCCTGTTTGCAGATGACGTGAAGTTGATGAGAAGAATTCACTCGATCGAAGACCAGGCAGAACTACAAAGGGATCTGGACAGGCTGCAGACCTGGTCCAGCAATTGGCTCCTGGAGTTCAATCCCACCAAGTGCAAAGTCATGAAGATTGGGGAAGGGCAAAGAAGGCCGCAGACGGAGTACAGTCTAGGGGGTCAGAGACTACAAACCTCACTCAAGGAAAAAGATCTTGGGGTGAGTATAACACCAGGCACATCTCCTGAAGCGCACATCAACCAAATAACTGCTGCAGCATATGGGCGCCTAGCAAACCTCAGAACAGCATTCCGACATCTTAATAAGGAATCATTCAGGACCCTGTACACCGTGTACGTTAGGCCCATATTGGAGTATGCGGCACCAGTTTGGAACCCACACCTAGCCAAGCACGTGAAGAAACTAGAGAAAGTGCAAAGGTTTGCAACAAGACTAGTCCCAGAGCTAAGAGGTATGTCCTACGAGGAGAGGTTAAGGGAAATCAACCTGACGACACTGGAGGACAGGAGAGATAGGGGGGACATGATAACGACATACAAAATACTGAGAGGAATTGACAAGGTGGACAAAGACAGGATGTTCCAGAGATTGGACACAGTAACAAGGGGACACAGTTGGAAGCTGAAGACACAGATGAATCACAGGGATGTTAGGAAGTATTTCTTCAGCCACAGAGTAGTCAGTAAGTGGAATAGTTTGGGAAGCGATGTAGTGGAGGCAGGATCCATACATAGCTTTAAGCAGAGGTATGATAAAGCTCACGGCTCAGGGAGAGTGACCTAGTAGCGATCAGTGAAGAGGCGGGGCCAGGAGCTCGAACTCGACCCCCGCAACCTCAACTAGGTGAGTACAACTAGGTGAGTACACACACACACACACACACACACACACACACACACACACACACACAAACACACACACACACACGCACACACACCAGGCCAAGCACGTCAAGAAACTAGAGAAAGTGCAAAGGTTTGCAACAAGACTAGTCCCAGAGCTACGGGGATTGTCCTACGAAGAAAGGTTGAGGGAAATCGGCCTGACGACACTGGAGGACAGGAGGATAGGGGAGACATGATAACGACATATAAAATACTGAGAGGAATAGACAAGGTGGACAAAGACAGGATGTTCCAGAGATGGGACACAGCAACAAGGGGTCACAATTGGAAGTTGAAGACTCAGATGAATCAAAGGGATGTTAGGAAGTATTTCTTCAGTCACAGAGTAGTCAGGAAGTGGAATAGCCTGGGAAGTGATGTAGTGGAGGCAGGATCCATACATAGCTTTAAGCAGAGGTATGATAAAGCTCATGGAGCAGGAGAGAGTGACCTAGTAGCGATCAGTGAAGAGGCGGGGCCAGGAGCTATGACTCCGCCCCTGCAACCACAACTAGGTGAGTACAACTAGATGAGTACATACACACACAGATAGGTAGGAGGGAGGGAGAGAAGCTTGATCTTCTCCCAGAGACCAAGATCAAAGCTTCAGGATTCTCGGTTCATTTATACTCTGTCTCGGGTCCAGGGGGGAGCTGCAATTAAGGGAAGAAGGTGGTTGAAATCAAGGGGGGTGGAGAATGCGATCGGTGGGGCTGGCGTGCAATCAAGACACTGGATGGAAGCAAAGGGTCCAGGGTGTAATCAAGGTATGGGGTGGGTGGGATCACTGGGATTGGAGTACAATCAAGGAGTGGACTGAGAAGAAAGACGGTGATAATAAGGATGATAGAGGTGGGACAGAAAGGCTTCAGAGATCTCTATATTTATTTAGTATTTGTCGGGGTACTGATGACGACTCGTTCTTGTAACTATCTGCGACTGTCTGTGGTTAGTGTTCCAGATATCATCTGTTCTTTTAGTGACTATTCTTGAGCTCGTGACTATTTCTCTCTCTGTCTGTCTCTCTCTTTATCTATCTCTTGGTTGATCTTCCTCATTGAATTATATCTGTTTTCCTCTACTTTCTTCCCTCCCTCCCCCCTCCGTCTCTCCCACCCCGAGCTGCCTTCCCTTCATCCCATCCTCTCTCGCTCTCTCTCTCTCTCTGTCTCTCTCTCTCTCTCTCTCTCTCTCTCTCTCTCTCTCTCTCTCCCCCTCCCTCCCTCCCTCCCTCCTTCCCTCTCTCCCTCCCTCCCTCGTAATGCCACCTTCCTTTCTTTCCACCCTCGACCTCCTCATGCCACCTTCCTTTCTTCCCCACCTTCCTTTCTTTCCACCCTCGACCTCTTAATGCCACCTTCCTTTCTTCCCACCCTCGACCTCCTCATGCCACCTTCCTTTCTTCCCACCCTCGACCTCCCCGTGCCACCTTTACGAAAGCGTCAGCTTGGCCTCAGCTTGTTAATCAGCGTCGAGCCAGCCAGCCTCTCTCTCATGCCTGCCAAATAAATCTCTACCAGTCCCGACCATCACTTGATGCTTCGCTGATCAGTGTTTTGTCTCAGGCGTCGACTGTGTCAGGTAAGTCGCCTCTTACCTAGTTTTTCCCTCGCTAAATCGGTTTATCGTGCGTCTGGAAAATATTTTGGCAACTTATGGGTCTGGCAGGGAATAATTTGGTTTATCGTGGGTCTGAGTGAGGATAATTTGGTTTATCGTGGGGGTGAGTGAGGATAACTCGGTTTATCATGGATGTGATTGTGGATAATTAGGTTTATCATGGGTCTGAGGATAATTCGGTTTATGGTGGGTCTGACTAAGGATAATTCGTTTTATAGTGGGCCTGATTGACGATAATTTGGTGTATCGTGGATCTGAGCATAATTTGGTTTATCCTGGGTGTGACTGAGGATAATTTTATAAATATTTAAGTTCTTATATTCGTCTCCTCCTCTTTATTCTTTTTCCCTCTCCGTCCTCCTTTATTTTTCTTCATTCTCCATTTCTTCTTTTTTTCAGATAGTCATTCTCCTCCTCTACCTTCTATTAGTTCTTCGTTCCTCATCCATTCTTTTCCTCTCCTCTTCCTCCTGCATTTTCCGTCTCTGTCTCTCTGTCTCTGTCTCTGTCTCTGTCTCTGTCTCTCTCTCCCCCTCTCTCCCTGTCTCTCTCTCTCTCTCTCTCTCTCTCTCTCTCTCTCTCTCTCTCTCTCTCTCTCTCTCTCTCTCTCTCTCTCTCTCTCTCTCTCTCTCCCTCCTGCCTATCAGATACATTAAGGTGTGTGTTCAGGTGCGAGTGTCGTGGTGATGGGAAGACATCCAAGGCTCTGATGGGTATTACTTGCTTAATAGCACTCCTGATGACCATCTGATAACATTACACTCTCAAAGAGTTGCAGTGTGGCTAAGACAGCCAGTGCAAGGCAGTGCAAGACATCAGGGGAAGGCAGTCAGTGTAAGGCAGTGTAAGACACCAGGGAAAGTCAGTGTAAGGCAGTGTAAGACACCAGAGGAAGGCAGTCAGCGTAAGGCAGTGTAAGACACCAGGGAAAGTCAGTGTAAGACAGTGAAAGACACCAGGGGAAGACAGTGTAAGGCAGTGTAAGACACCAGGGAAAGTCAGTTTAAGGCAGTGTAAGACACCAGGTGAAGACAGTGTAAGGCAGTGTAAGACACCAGGGAAAGTCAGTCAGTGTAAGGCAGTGTAAGACACCAGGGGAAGACAGACAGGGAGGCTAGTGTAAGACAGCAGGGGAAGACAGCCAGGGGAACGCAGTGTAAGACACCAGGGGAAGACAGCCAGGGGAAGACAGCCAGGGGAAGGCAGTGTAAGACACCAGGGGAAGACACCAGGGGAAGGCAGTGTAAGACCGCAGGGGAAGACAGCCAGAGGAAACCAGTGTAAGACAGCAGGGGAAGACAGTCAGTGTAAGGCAGTGTAAGACACCAAGGGAAGACAGCCAGGGGAAGGCAGGTGTAAGACACCAGGGTAAGGCAGTGTAAGATAGCATGGGAAGACAGCCAGGGGAAGGCAATGTAAGACAGCAGGGGAAGACAGTCAATGTAAGGCAGTGTAAGACACCAGGGGAAGGCAGTGTAAGACAGCTGGGGAAGACAGCCAGGGGAAGGCAGTGTAAGACACCAGGGGAAGACAGCCAGGGGAAGACAGCCAGAGGAAGGCAGTGTAAGACACCAGGGGAAGACACCAGGGGAAGGCAGTGTAAGACACCAGGGGAAGACAGCCAGGGGAAGACAGCCAGGGGAAGGCAGTGTAAGACACCAGGGAAAGACACCAGAGGAAGGCAGTGTAAGACAGCAGGGGAAGACAGTCAGTGTAAGGCAGTGTAAGACACCAGGGAAAGACAGCCAAGGGAAGGTAGGTGTAAGACAACAGGGGAAGACAGTAAGAGGAAGGCAGTGTAAGACACCAGGGGAAGACAGCCAGGGGAAGGCAGTGTAAGACACCAAAGGAAGACAGATAGGGGAAGGCAGTGTAAGACAGCAGGGGATGACAGACAGTGTAAGGTAATGTAAGACACCAGGTGAAGACAGTCAGTGTAAGGCAGTGTAAGACACCAGGGGAAGGCAGTGTAAGACAGCAGGGGAAGACAGCCAGAGGAAACCAGTGTAAGACAGCAGGGGAAGACAGCCAGGGGAAGGCAGTGTAAGACAGCAGGGGAAGACAGCCAGGGGAAGGCAGTGTAAGACAGCAGGGGAAGACAGTCAGGGAAAGGCAGTGTAAGACAGGAGGGGAAGACAGCCAGGGGAAGGCAGTGTAAGTCAGCAGGGGAAGACAGCCAGGGGAAGGCAGTATAAGACGCCAGGGGAAGACAGCCAGGGAAAGGCAGTGTAAGACACCATGGGAAGGCAGTGTAAGACAGCAGGGGAAGACAGCCAAAGGAAGGTAGTGTAAGACAGCAGGGGAAGACAGTCAGTGTAAGGCAGTGTAAGACACCAGGGGAAGACAGCCAGGTGAAGGCAGTGTAATACAGCAGTGCAAGACAGCCAGGGAAAGGCAGTGTAAGACACCAGGGGAAGGCAATGTAAGACAGCAGGGGAAGAAAGCCAGGGGAAGGCAGTGTAAGACAGCAGGGGAAGACAGTCAGTGTAAGGCAGTGTAAGACACCAGGGAAAGTCAGTGTAAGGCAGTGTAAGACACCAGGGGAAGACAGTCTGTGTAAGACAGTGTAAGACACCAGGGGAAGACAGTCAGTGTAAGGCAGTGTAAGACACCAGGGGAAGACAGCCAGGGGAAGGCAGTGTAAGACACCAGGGAAGTCAGTCAGTGTAAGGCAGTGTAAGACACCAGGTGAAGACAGTCAGTGTAAGGCAGTGTAAGACACCAGGGGAAGACAGCCAGGGGAAGGCAGTGTAAGACAGCAGGGGAAGACAGCCAGGTGAAGGCAGTGTAAGACAGCAGTGCAAGACAGCCAGGGGAAGGCAGTGTAAGACACCAGGGGAAGACAGCCAGGGGAAGGCAGTATAAGACACCAGGGGAAGACAGCCAGGGAAAGGCAGTGTAAGACACCAGGGGAAGGCAGTGTAAGACACCAGGGGAAGGCAGTGTAAGACAACAGGGGAAGACAGCCAGGGGAAACCAGTGTAAGACAGCAGGGGAAGACAGTCAGTGTAAGGCAGTGTAAGACAGCAAGGGAAGACAGTCAGTGTAAGGCAGTGTAAGACACCAGGTGAAGACAGTGTAAGGCAGTGTAAGACACCAGGTGAAGACAGCCAGGGGAAGGCAGTGTAAGACAGCAGGGGAAGACAGCCAGGGGAAGGCAGTATAAGACACCAGGGAACGCAGCCAGTAGACGGCAGTGTAAGACAAAAGGGGAAGACAGCTAGCTGAAGGCAGTGTATGAGAGCAGGGGATGACAGTCAGTGTAAGGCAGTGTAAGACACCAGGGAAGGACAGCCAGGGGAAGGCAGTGTAAGACAGCAGGGGAAGACAGCCAGGGAAATGCAGTGTAAGACAGCAGGGGAAAACAGCCAGTGGAAGGCAGTATAAGACACCAGGGGAAGACAGCCAGGGGAAGGCAGTGTAAGACACCAGGGGAAGGCAGTGTAAGACAGCAGGGAAAGACAGCCAGGGGAAGGCAGTGTAAGACAACAGGAGAAGACAGTCACTGTAAGGCAGTGTAAGACACCAGGGGAAGTCAGTCAGTGTAAGGCAGTGTAAGACACCAGGTGAAGACAGTCAGTGTAAGGCAGTGTAAGACACCAGGGGAAGTCAGTCAGTGTAAGGCAGTGTAAGACACCAGGGGAAGACAGTCAGTGTAAGGCAGTGTAAGACACCAAGGGAAGACAGTCAGTGTAAGGCAGTGTAAGACACCAGGGGAAGACACCAGGGGAAGGCAGTGTAAGGCAGTGTAAGACACCAGGGAAAGTCAGTGTAAGGCAGTGTAAGACACCTACGGAAGTCAGTCAGTGTAAGACAGCCAGGGGAAGGCAGTATAAGACACCAGGGGAAGACAGCCAGAGGAAGGCAGTGTAAGACAGCAGGGGAAGACAGCCAGGGGAAGGGAGTGTAAGACAGCAGTGGAAGACAGCCAGGGGAAGGCAGTGGAAGACAACAGGGGAAGACAGTCAGTGTAAGGCAGTGTAAGACACCAGGGGAAGACAGCCAGGGGAAGGCAGTGTAAGACACCAGGGGAAGACAGCCATGGGAAGGCAGTATAAGACACCAGTGGAAGACAGCCAGGGGAAGGCAGTGTAAGACAGCAGGGGAAGACTGCCATAGAAAACCAGTGTAAGACAGCAGGGGAAGACAGTCAGTGTAAGGCAGTGTAAGACACCAGGGGAAGACAGCCAGGGGAAGGCAGTGTAAGACAGCAGGGGAAGACAGCCAGGTGAAGGCAGTGTAAGACACCAGGGGAAGACAGCCAGGGGAAGGCAGTGTAAGACACCATTGGAAGGCAGTGTAAGACAGCAGGGGAAGACAGCCAAGGGAAGGTAGTGTAAGACAGCAGGGGAAGACAGTCAGTGTAAGGCAGTGTAAGACACCAGGGGAAGACAGTCAGTGTAAGGCAGTGTAAGACACCAGGGGAAGACAGCCAGGTGAAGGCAGTGTAAGACAGCAGTGCAAGACAGCCAGGGGAAGGCAGTGTAAGACACCAGGGGAAGGCAGTGTAAGACAGCAGGGGAAGACAGCCAGGTGAAGGCAGTGTAAGACACCAGGGGAAGACAGTCAGTGTAAGGCAGTGTAAGACACCAGGGGAACACAGCCAGGGGAAGGCAGATGTAAGACACCAGGGGAAGACAGTAAGGGGAAGGCAGTGTAAGACACCAAAGGAAGACAGCCAGGGGAAGGATGTGTAAGACAGCAGGGGAAGACAGTGTTAGGCAGTGTAAGACACCAGGGGAAGACAGCCAGGGGAAGGCAGTGTAAGACAGCAGGGCAAGACAGCCAGGGGAAGGCAGTGTAAGACACCAGGGGAAGACAGCCAGGGGAAGGCAGTGTAAGACAGCAGGGGAAGACAGCCAGGGGAAGGCAGTGTAAGACACCAGGGGAAGACAGCCAGGGGAAGGCAGTGTAAGACAGCAGGGGAAGACAGCCAGGGGAAGGCAGTGGAAGACAGCCAGGGGAAGGCAGTGTAAGACAGCAGGGGAAGACAGTGTAAGACAGCAGGGGAAGACAGTCAGTGTAAGGCAGTGTAAGACACCAAGGGAAGACAGCCAGGGGAAGGCAGGTGTAAGACACCGGGGGAAGACAGTAAGGGGAATGCAGTGTAAGACAGCAGGGGAAGACAGCCAGGGGAAGGCAGGGTAAGACACCATGGGAAGACAGCCAGGGGAAGGCAGTGTAAGACAGCAGGGGAAGACAGTCAGTGTAAGTCAGTGTAAGACACCACGGGAAGGCAGTGTAAGACAGCAGGGGAAGACAGCCTGGGGAAGGCAGTGTAAAACACGAGGGGAAGACAGCCATGGGAAGGCAGTATAAGACACCAGTGGAAGACAGCCATGGGAAGGCAGTATAAGACACCAGTGGAAGACAGCCAGGGGAAGGCAGTGTAAAACACGAGGAGAAGACAGCCATGGGAAGGCAGTATAAGACACCAGTGGAAGACAGCCAGGGGAAGGCAATGTAAGACACCAGGGGAAGGCAGTATAAGACAGCAGGGGAAGACAGTCAGTGCAAGGCAGTGTAAGACACCAAGGGAAGACAGCCAGGGGAAGGCAGGTGTAAGACACCGGGGGAAGACAGTAAGGGGAATGCAGTGTAAGACAGCAGGGGAAGACAGCCAGGGGAAGGCAGGGTAAGACACCATGGGAAGACAGCCAGGGGAAGGCAGTGTAAGACAGCAGGGGAAAACAGTCAGTGTAAGGCAGTGTAAGACACCACGGGAAGGCAGTGTAAGACAGCAGGGGAAGACAGCCAGGGGAAGGCAGTGTAAGACAGCAGGGGAAGGCAGTCAGTGTAAGGAAGTGTAAGTCACCAGGGAAAGTCAGTGTAAGGCAGTGTAAGACACCAGGGGAAGACAGTGTAAGGCAGTGTAAGGCAGTGTAAGACACCAGGGGAAGACAGTGTAAGGCAGTGTAAGACACCAGGGGAAGACAGCCAGTGTAAGACAGCCAGGGGAAGGCAGCCAGGGGAAGGCAGTGTAAGACACCAGGGGAAGTCAGTCAGTGTAAGGCAGTGTAAGACACCAGGGGAAGACAGCCAGGGGAAGGCAGTGTAAGACACCAGGGGAAGACAGCAAGGGGAAGGCAGTGTAAGACAGCAGTGGAAGACAGCCAGGGGAAGGCAGTGTAAGGTACCAGGGTAAGACAGCCAGGAGGAGGCAGTATAAAGCACTGGGGAAGACAGCCAGGGGAAGGCAGTGTAAGACACCAGAGGAAGGCAGAGTAAGACACCAGGGGAAGGCAGTGTAAGACAGCAGGGAAAGACAGCAAGGGGAAACCAGTGTAAGACAGCAGGGGAAGACAGTCAGTGTAAGGCAGTGTAAGACACCAGGGGAAGACAGTAAGGGGAAGGCAGTGTAAGACAGCAGGGGAAGACAGCCAGGGAAAGGCAGGGTAAGACACCATGGGAAGACAGCCAGGGGAAGGCAGTGTAAGACAGCAGGGGAAGACAGTCAGTGTAAGGCAGTGTAAGACACCACGGGAAGGCAGTGTAAGACAGCAGGGGAAGACAGCCTGGGGAAGGCAGTGTAAGACAGCAGGGGAAGACAGTCAGTGTAAGGCAGTGGAAGACACCAGGGGAAGACAGCCAGGGAAAGACAGCCAGGGGAAGGCAGCAGGGGAAGACAGTCAGTGTAAGACAGTGTAAGACACCAGGGAAAGTCAGTGTAAGGCAGTGTGAGACACCAGGGAAAGTCAGTGTAAGGCAGTGTAAGACACCAGGGGAAGTCAGTCAGTGTAAGACAGCCAATGGAAGGCAGCCAGGGGAAGGCAGTATGAGACAGCAGGGGACGTCAGTCAGTGTAAGGCAGTGTAAGACACCAGGGGAAGACAGCCAGGGGAAGGCAGTGTAAGACAGCAGTGGAAGACAGCCAGGGGAAGGCAGTGTAAGGTACCAGGGTAAGACAGCCAGGAGGAGGCAGTATAAAACACCGGGGAAGACAGCCAGGGAAAGGCAGTGTAAGACACCACGGGAAGGCAGTGTAAGACAGCAGGGGAAGACAGCCTGGGGAAGGCAGTGTAAGACAGCAGGGGAAGACAGTCAGTGTAAGGCAGCGGAAGACACCAGGGGAAGACAGCCAGGGGAAGGCAGTGTAAGACAGCAGGGGAAGACAGTCAGTGTAAGGCAGTGTAAGACACCAGGGAAAGTCAGTGTAAGGCAGTGTAAGACACCAGGGGAAGACAGACAGTGTAAGGTAATGTAAGACACTAGGGGAAGACAGCCAGGGGAAGGCAGTGTAAGATAGCAGTGGAAGACAGCCAGGGGAAGGCAGTGTAAGACACGAGGGGAAGACAGCCAGGGGAAGGCAGTGTAAGACAGCAGGGGAAGACAGCCAGGGGAAGACAGCCAGTGGAAGACAGCCAGGGGAAGGCAGTGTAAGACACCAGGGGAAGACACCAGTGTAAGGCAGTGTAAGACAGCAGGGGAAGACAGTCAGTGTAAGGCAGTGTAAGTCACCAGGGGAAGGCAGTGTAAAACAGCAGGGGAAGACAGCCAGGGGAAACCAGTGAAAGACAGCAGGGGAAGACAGTCAGTGTAAGGCAGTGTAAGACACCAGGGGAAGGCAGTGTAAGACAGCAGGGGAAGACAGCCAGGGAAAGGCAGTGTAAGACAGCAGGGAAAGATAGTCTGTGTAACGCAGTGTAAGACACCAGGGAAAGCCAGTGTAAGGCAGTGTAAGACACCAGGGGAAGTCAGTGTAAGGCAGTGTAAGACACCAGGGGAAGACAGTGTAAGGCAGTGTAAGACACCAGGGAAAGTCAGTGTAAGGCAGTGTAAGACACCAGGGAAAGACAGTGTAAGGCAGTGTAAGACACCAGGGGAAGACAGTGTAAGGCAGTGTAAGACACCAGGGAAAGTCAGGGTACGGCAGTGTAAGACACCAGGGGAAGTCAGTCAGTGTAAGACACCAGGGGAAGTCAGTCAGTGTAAGGCAGTGTAAGACACCATGGGAAGACAGACAGTGTAAGGTAATGTAAGACACTAGGGGAAGACAGTGTAAGGCAGTGTAAGATACCAGGGGAAGACAGTCAGTGTAAGGCAGTGTAAGACAGCAGGGGAAGACAACCAGAGGAAGGCAGTGTAAGACACCAGGGAAAGTCAGTGTAAGGCAGTGTAAGACACCAGGGAAAGTCAGTGTAAGGCAGTGTAAGACACCAGGGAAAGTCCATGTAAGGCATTGTAAGACACCAGGGAAAGTCAGAGTAAGGCAGTGTAAGACAGGAAAGGGAAGGCAGCCAGGGGAAGGCAGTATAAGACACCAGGGGAAGTCAGTCAGTGTAAGGCAGTGTAAGACACCAGGGGAAGACAGACAGTGTAAGGTAATGTAAGACACTAGGGTAAGATAGTGTAAGGCAGTGTAAGACACCAGGGGAAGACACCAGGGGAAGGCAGTGTAAGACGGCAGGGGAAGACAGTGTTAGACACAATGGGAAGACAGTGTTAGACACCAGGGTAAGACAGTGTAAGACACCAGGGGAATACAGTGTAAGACACCCGGGGAAGACAGTGTAAGACACCTGGGGAAGACAGTGTAAGACACCAGGGCAAGGCAGTGTAAGACACCAGGGCAAGACAGTGTTAGACACCAGGGGAAGACAGTGTTAGACACCAGGGGAAGACAGTGTTAGACACCAGGGCAAGACAGTGTTAGACACCAGGGCAAGACAGTGTAAGACACCAGGGGAAGACAGTGTTAGACACCATGGGAAGACAGTGTTAGACACCAGGGTAAGACAGTGTAAGACACCAGGGGAATACAGTGTAAGACACCAGGGGAAGACAGTGTAAGACACCTGGGAAAGACAGTGTAAGACACCAGGGGAAGACAGTGTAAGACACCAGGGGAATACAGTGTAAGACACCAGTGGAAGACAGTGCAAGACACCACTGGAAGACAGTGTAAGACACCAGGGGAAGACAGTGTAAGACACCTGGGGAAGACAGTGTAAGACACCAGGGGAAGACAGTGTAAGACACCAGGGGAATACAGTGTAAGACACCAGGGGAAGACAGTGTAAGACACCAGGGGAAGACAGTGTAAGACACCAGGGCAAGACAGTGTATGACACCAGAGCAAGACAGTGTAAGACACCAGAGCAAGACAGTGTAAGACACCAGAGCAAGACAGTGTAAGACACCAGGGGAAGACAGTGTAAGACACCAGAGCAAGACAGTGTAAGCCACCAGGGGAAGACAGTGTAAGACACCAGGGGAAGACTGTGTTAGACACCAGAGCAAAACAGTGTAAGACACCAGGGGAAGACAATGTAAGATACCAGGGGAAGACAGTGTTAGACACCAGAGCAAGACAGTGTAAGACACCAGGGGAAGACAGTGTAAGACACCAGAGCAAGACAGTGTAAGACACTAGGTGAAGACAGTGTAAGACACCAGGGGAAGACAGTGTTAGACACCAGGGCAAGACAGTGTAAGACACCAGGGCAAGACAGTGTAAGACACCAGGGGAAGACAGTGTAAGACACCAGGGGAAGACAGTGTAAGACACCAGGGGAAGACAGTGTAAGACACCAGAGCAAGACAGTGTAAGACACCAGGGGAAGACAGTGTAAGACACAAGGGGAAGACAGTGTTAGACACCAGAGCAAGACAGTGTAAGTCACCAGGGGAAGACAGTGTAAGACACCAGGGGAAGACAGTGTAATACACCATGGGAAGACAGTGTAAGACACCAGGGGAAGACAGTGTAAGACACAAGAGCAAGACAGTGTAAGACACCAGGGGAAGACAGTGTTAGACACCAGAGCAAGACAGTGTAAGACACCAGGGGAAGACAGTGTAAGACACCAGGCGAAGACAGTGTAAGACACCAGGGGAAGACAGTGTAAGACACCAGGGGAAGACAGTGTTAGACATCAGAGCAAGACAGTGTAAGACACAAGGGGAAGACAGTGTAAGACAAAAGGGGAAGACAGTGTAAGACACCAGGGGAAGACAGTGTAAGACACCAGAGCAAGACAGTGTAAGACACCAGGGGAAGGCAGTGTAAGACACCAGGGGAAGACAGTGTAAGACACCAGGGGAAGACAGTGTAAGACACCAGGGGAAGACAGTGTTAGACACAAGGGGAAGACAGTGTAAGACACCAGGGGAAGACAGTGTAAGACACCAGGGGAAGACAGTGTAAGACACCAGGGGAAGACAGTGTAAGACACCAGGGGAAGACAGTGTAATACACCATGGGAAGACAGTGTAATACACCATGGGAAGACAGTGTAAGGCACCAGGGGAAGACAGTGTAAGACACCAGCGGAAGACAGTGTAAGACACCAGGGGAAGACAGTGTAAGACACCAGGGGAAGACAGTGTAAGACACCAGGAGAAGACAGTGTAAGACACCAGGGGAAGACAGTGTAAGACACCAGGGGAAGACAGTGTAAGATACCAGAGGAAGACAGTGTAAGACACCAGAGCAAGACAGTGTAAGACACCAGAGCAAGACAGTGTAAGACACCAGAGCAAGACAGTGTAAGACACCAGGGGAAGACAGTGTAAGACACCAGAGCAAGACAGTGTAAGACACCAGGGGAAGACAGTGTAAGACACCAGGGGAAGACAGTGTTAGACACCAGAGCAAGACAGTGTAAGACACCAGGGGAAGACAGTGTAAGACACCAGAGCAAGACAGTGTAAGACACCAGGGGAAGACAGTGTAATACACCAGGGGAAGACAGTGTAAGACACCAGGGGAAGGCAGTGTAAGACAGCAGGGAAAGACAGTCAGTGTAAGGCAGTGTAAGACACCAAGGGAAGACAGCCAGGGGAAGGCAGGTGTAAGACACCGGGGGAAGACAGTAAGGGGAATGCAGTGTAAGACAGCAGGGGAAGACAGCCAGGGGAAGGCAGGGTAAGACACCATGGGAAGACAGCCAGGGGAAGGCAGTGTAAGACAGCAGGGGAAAACAGTCAGTGTAAGGCAGTGTAAGACACCACGGGAAGGCAGTGTAAGACAGCAGGGGAAGACAGCCAGGGGAAGGCAGTGTAAGACAGCAGGGGAAGGCAGTCAGTGTAAGGCAGTGTAAGACACCAGGGAAAGTCAGTGTAAGGCAGTGTAAGACACCAGGGAAAGACAGTGTAAGGCAGTGTAAGACACCAGGGGAAGACAGCCAGTGTAAGACAGCCAGGGGAAGGCAGCCAGGGGAAGGCAGTGTAAGACACCAGGGGAAGTCAGTCAGTGTAAGGCAGTGTAAGACACCAGTGGAAGACAGCCAGGGGAAGGCAGTCTAAGGTACCAGGGTAAGACAGCCAGGAGGAGGCAGTATAAAGCACTGGGGAAGACAGCCAGGGGAAGGCAGTGTAAGACACCAGAGGAAGGCAGAGTAAGACACCAGGGGAAGGCAGAGTAAGACATCAGGGGAAGGCAGTGTAAGACAGCAGGGAAAGACAGCAAGGGGAAACCAGTGTAAGACAGCAGGGGAAGACAGTCAGTGTAAGGCAGTGTAAGACACCAGGGGAAGACAGTAAGGGGAAGGCAGTGTAAGAGAGCAGGGGAAGACAGCCAGGGGAAGGCAGGGTAAGACACCATGGGAAGACACCCAGGGGAAGGCAGTGTAAGACAGCAGGGGAAGACAGTCAGTGTAAGGCAGTGTAAGACACCACGGGAAGGCAGTGTAAGACAGCAGGGGAAGACAGCCTGGGGAAGGCAGTGTAAGACAGCAGGGGAAGACAGTCACTGTAAGGCAGTGGAAGACACTAGGGGAAGACAGCCAGGGGAAGACAGCCAGGGGAAGGCAGCAGGGGAAGACAGTCAGTGTAAGGCAGTGTAAGACACCACGGAAAGTCAGTGTAAGGCAGTGTGAGACACCAGGGAAAGTCAGTGTAAGGCAGTGTGAGACACCAGGGAAAGTCAGTGTAAGGCAGTGTAAGACACCAGGGGAAGTCAGTCAGTGTAAGACAGCCAATGGAAGGCAGCCAGGGGAAGGCAGTATGAGACAGCAGGGGACGTCAGTCAGTGTAAGGCAGTGTAAGACACCAGGGGAAGACAGCCAGGGGAAGGCAGTGTAAGACACCAGGGGAAGACAGCCAGGGGAAGGCAGTGTAAGACAGCAGTGGAAGACAGCCAGGGGAAGGCAGTGTAAGGTACCAGGGTAAGACAGCCAGGAGGAGGCAGTATAAAACACCGGGGAAGACAGCCAGGGAAAGGCAGACTAAGACACCAGGGGAAGGCAGTGTAAGACACCAGGGGAAGGCAGAGTAAGACACCAGGGGAAGGCAGTGTAAGACAGCAGGGAAAGACAGTAAGGGGAAACCAGTGTAAGACAGCAGGGGAAGACAGTCAGTGTAAGGCAGTGTAAGACACCAGGGGAAGACAGTAAGGGGAAGGCAGTGTAAGACAGCAGGGGAAGACAGCCAGGGGAAGGCAGGGTAAGACACCATGGGAAGACAGCCAGGGGAAGGCAGTGTAAGACAGCAGGGGAAGACAGTCAGAGTAAGGAAGTGTAAGACACCACGGGAAGGCAGTGTAAGACAGCAGGGGAAGACAGCCTGGGGAAGGCAGTGTAAGACAGCAGGGGAAGACAGTCAGTGTAAGGCAGCGGAAGACACCAGGGGAAGACAGCCAGGGTAAGGCAGTGTAAGACAGCAGGGGAAGACAGTCAGTGTAAGGCAGTGTAAGACACCAGGGAAAGTCAGTGTTAGGCAGTGTAAGACACCAGGGGAAGACAGACAGTGTAAGGTAATGTAAGACACCAGGGGAAGACAGCCAGGGGAAGGCAGTGTAAGATAGCAGTGGAAGACAGCCAGGGGAAGGCAGTGTAAGACACGAGGGGAAGACAGCCAGGGGAAGGCAGTGTAAGACAGCAGGGGAAGACAGCCAGGGGAAGACAGCCAGTGGAAGACAGCCAGGGGAAGGCAGTGTAAGACACCAGGGGAAGACACCAGGGTGAGGCAGTGTAAGACATCAGGGGAAGACAGTCAGTGAAAGGCAGTGTAAGTCACCAGGGGAAGGCAGTGTAAAACAGCAGGGGAAGACAGCCAGGGGAAACCAGTGAAAGACAGCAGGGGAAGACTGTCAGTGTAAGCCAGTGTAAGACACCAGGGGAAGGCAGTGTAAGACAGCAGGGGAAGACAGCCAGGGAAAGGCAGTGTAAGACAGCAGGGAAAGATAGTCTGTGTAACGCAGTGTAAGACACCAGGGAAAGCCAGTGTAAGGCAGTGTAAGACACCAGGGGAAGTCAGTGTAAGGCAGTGTAAGACACCAGGGGAAGTCAGTGTAAGACAGTGTAAGACACCAGGGAAAGTCAGTGTAAGGCAGTGTAAGACACCAGAAGAAGGCAGTCAGTGTAAGGCAGTGTAAGACACCAGGGGAAGACAGTGTAAGGCAGTGTAAGACACCAGGGAAAGTCAGTGTAAGGCAGTGTAAGACACCAGGGGAAGTCAGTCAGTGTAAGACACCAGGGGAAGTCAGTCAGTGTAAGGCAGAGTAAGACACCATGGGAAGACAGACAGTGTAAGGTAATGTAAGACACTAGGGGAAGACAGTGTAAGGCAGTGTAAGACACCAGGGGAAGACAGTCAGTGTAAGGCAGTGTAAGACAGCAGGGGAAGACAACCAGAGGAAGGCAGTGTAAGACACCAGGGAAAGTCAGTGTAAGGCAGTGTAAGACACCAGGGAAAGTCAGTGTAAGGCAGTGTAAGACACCAGGGAAAGTCCATGTAAGGCATTGTAAGACACCAGGGAAAGTCAGAGTAAGGCAGTGTAAGACAGGAAAGGGAAGGCAGCCAGGGGAAGGCAGTATAAGACACCAGGGGAAGTCAGTCAGTGTAAGGCAGTGTAAGACACCAGGGGAAGACAGACAGTGTAAGGTAATGTAAGACACTAGGGTAAGATAGTGTAAGGCAGTGTAAGACACCAGGGGAAGACACCAGGGGAAGGCAGTGTAAGACGGCAGGGGAAGACAGTGTTAGACACCATGGGAAGACAGTGTTAGACACCAGGGTAAGACAGTGTAAGACACCAGGGGAATACAGTGTAAGACTCCGGGGGAAGACAGTGTAAGACACCTGGGGAAGACAGTGTAAGACACCAGGGCAAGGCAATGTAAGACACCAGGGCAAGACAGTGTTAGACACCAGGGGAAGACAGTGTTAGACACCAGGGGAAGACAGTGTTAGACACCAGGGGAAGACAGTGTTAGACACCATGGGAAGACAGTGTAAGACACCAGGGGAATACAGTGTAAGACACCAGGAGAAGACAGTGTAAGACACCTGGGGAAGACAGTGTAAGACACCAGGGCAAGGCAGTGTAAGACACCAGGGCAAGACAGTGTTAGACACCAGGGGAAGACAGTGTTAGACACCAGGGCAAGACAGTGTAAGACACCAGGGCAAGACAGTGTTAGACACCAGGGCAAGACAGTGTAAGACACCAGGGGAAGACAGTGTTAGACACCATGGGAAGACAGTGTTAGACACCAGGGTAAGACAGTGTAAGACACCAGGGGAATACAGTGTAAGACACCAGGGGAAGACAGTGTAAGACACCTGGGGAAGACAGTGTAAGACACCAGGGGAATACAGTGTAAGACACCAGGGGAAGACAGTGCAAGACACCACTGGAAGACAGTGTAAGAGACCAGGGGAAGACAGTGTAAGACACCTGGGGAAGACAGTGTAAGACACCAGGGGAAGACAGTGTAAGACACCAGGGGAATACAGTGTAAGACACCAGGGGAAGACAGTGTAAGACACCAGGGGAAGACAGTGTAAGACACCAGGGCAAGACAGTGTATGACACCAGAGCAAGACAGTGTAAGACACCAGAGCAAGACAGTGTAAGACACAAGAGCAAGACAGTGTAAGACACCAGGGGAAGACAGTGTAAGACACCAGAGCAAGACAGTGTAAGCCACCAGGGGAAGACAGTGTAAGACACCAGGGGAAGACAGTGTTAGACACCAGAGCAAAACAGTGTAAGACACCAGGGGAAGACAATGTAAGATACCAGGGGAAGACAGTGTTAGACACCAGAGCAAGACAGTGTAAGACACCAGGGGAAGACAGTGTAAGACACCAGAGCAAGACAGTGTAAGACACTAGGTGAAGACAGTGTAAGACACCAGGGGAAGACAGTGTTAGACACCAGGGCAAGACAGTGTAAGACACCAGGGCAAGACAGTGTAAGACACCAGGGGAAGACAGTGTAAGACACCAGGGGAAGACAGTGTAAGACACCAGGGGAAGACAGTGTAAGACACCAGAGCAAGACAGTGTAAGACACCAGGGGAAAACAGTGTAAGACACCAGGGGAAGACAGTGTTAGACACCAGAGCAAGACAGTGTAAGACACCAGGGGAAGACAGTGTAAGACACCAGGGGAAGACAGTGTAAGACACCAGGGGAAGACAGTGTAAGACACCAGGGGAAGACAGTGTAAGACACAAGAGCAAGACAGTGTAAGACACCAGGGGAAGACAGTGTAAGACACCAGGGGAAGACAGTGTAAGACACCAGGGGAAGACAGTGTTAGACACCAGATCAAGACAGTGTAAGACACCAGGGGAAGACAGTGTAAGACACCAGGCGAAGACAGTGTAAGACACCAGGGGAAGACAGTGTAAGACACCAGGGGAAGACAGTGTTAGACATCAGAGCAAGACAGTGTAAGACTCCAGGGGAAGACAGTGTAAGACACCAGGGGAAGACAGTGTAAGACACCAGGGGAAGGCAGTGTAAGACATCAGGGGAAGGCAGTGTAAGACATCAGGGGAAGGCAGTGTAAGACATCAGGGGAAGGCAGTGTAAGACATCAGGGGAAGGCAGTGTAAGACATCAGGGGAAGGCAGTGTAAGACATCAGGGGAAGGCAGTGCAAGACATCAGGGGAAGGCAGTGTAAGACACCAGGGGAAGTCAGTGTAAGACACCAGGGGAAGACAGTGTAATACACCAGGGGAAGACAGTGTAAGACACCAGGGGAAGACAGTGTAAGACACCAGGGGAAGACAGTGTAATACACCATGGGAAGACAGTGTAATACACCATGGGAAGACAGTGTAAGGCACCAGGGGAAGACAGTGTAAGACACCAGCGGAAGACAGTGTAAGACACCAGGGGAAGACAGTGTAAGACACCAGGGGAAGACAGTGTAAGACACCAGGAGAAGACAGTGTAAGACACCAGGGGAAGACAGTGTAAGACACCAGGGGAAGACAGTGTAAGACACCAGGGGAAGACAGTGTAAGACACCAGAGCAAGACAGTGTAAGACCCCAGAGCAAGACAGTGTAAGACACCAGAGCAAGACAGTGTAAGACACCAGGGGAAGACAGTGTAAGACACCAGGGGAAGACAGTGTTAGACACCAGAGCAAGACAGTGTAAGACACCAGGGGAAGACAGTGTAAGACACCAGAGCAAGACAGTGTAAGACACCAGGGGAAGACAGTGTAATACAGCAGGGGAAGACAGTGTAAGACACCAGGGGAAGGCAGTCAGTGTAAGACACCAGGGGAAGACAGTGTAAGACACCAGGGGAAGGCAGTCAGTGTAAGACACCAGGGGAAGACAGTGTAAGACACCAGGGGAAGACAGTGTAAGACATCAGGGGAAGACAGTCAGTGTAAGACACCAGGGGCAGACAGTCAGTGTAAGACACCAGTGGAAGACAGTCAGTGTAATACACCAGGGAAGACAGTGTAAGACACCAGGGGAAGACATTCAGTGTAAGACACC